>NW_027256888.1:84443995-84613995 GCF_029215685.1 Pituophis catenifer annectens
CTTTCTCTGCCTTTTTAAAGTTGCAATTGTCTCTTTTAGATTTGTTTCAATCTAGTTTTTAACTTATTTTGAAAAATGGGTTTGTATTGTTTTATTTGTAAACCACTCACAGGCACACGTGTGGTAGGCAGTATAGAAATTTGGTAAAATACTATAAAGCCACAGTATTAAAGCCACTTAGAACAATTCTGCCAGGAAGATGACACACAAGAAAGCAAATTCCTTAGTAGCTGCTGATTTGTGTAACTTTTTGCAGAAAATGCAATTGCGTAAATAAACTCTTGTACAAATAATTAAAAAATAGAATAGCTAAACTGGGTTCCCTTCAAATATGTGTGAGAGGAACAGCCGCTTCTGGACTGGGGGTTCCCTGCAGGCTTCCGAGAAGCCTGCTGCCCAGCCTTAACAGCCCAGGGTACTGGCTCCTGGACAGTGGTTGGGAAGCCCCCTTGGCCACTCTGCTTGTCCCCTAGAGTCTGCCCCATCTGGGCAGAGAAGTTTTGTTGCACCGGGCTCCCCACTTGGCAAGGGGTGCCCTGGCAGAGAGCAGAAGCCCTTGATTGAGTGAGAGTGGCAGGCCTGCAATGGGAGGGGATGGTTGGGGGGGTGGAGGTTGGGGGCAGCCCAGGGACGCTAACCCTGCAGTTGGTGCCATTCCAGCTGAAGTGAATCTCTAAGGCTCGAGGGTGAACTGTGGGGTTGACTTGCAGAGGTTTCATTACCCAGCTAGGTGACATTGCCAGGCTTTCGTGTAATTAGAAGGAGCAGCAACACCGAGGATAAGAACCAAGCTTTATTCGACCGTTGGCTGCCTGCTCTCCAAGAGGGAGGGGCCCCACAGAGCAGAGATTCTGACAGCCCTTGAGGTGGAGAGGAGGGCTCTGATTCCCAAACGGATTTTGGGGGAAGTAAAGTCTGTATTAAAGGGGGGAAGTCAGAGACAGAGGCAGTCTGAGCTCTGATGCTGTGCAAGGCCTGCCTGGGGCAAATTTCTCACCCTCCTCACAAAGACTCCCCTCCCCCCCACCTGTCCACAGACAAATCTTTAGGTGGAGATGTGAGCCTTTTGGTTTTGCCCTGGGAGGAATAAAGGGGCTTTTCATGATTGCTCTTGGGTCACTCCTTTTTTATTTGTTTGTTTGTTTGTTTGTTTATTGGCATTTGACAAACAAAAATGAGAACAAGAATAAGAGAGTACAAGGATGATAGGCATGTTAGTGCACTTATGCACGTCTCCTCTACTGACAACTTAAGTAGGAAGTAAGGTCCACAGAAATCAATTTGTGACTGAAACTGAAAATTTGTAGCTGAGAACTGAATCAGGTTGGGCATTCCAGACTTTGACAACTCTATTACAGAAATCGTATTTTTTACAGTCAAGTTCAGAATGATTTACACTGTGTTTAAAGCGGTTGTTCGTGCACCTATTATTGCGATTAAAACAAAAAAAGGCATTTACAGGTGAATCATTACTATGTATAATTTTGTATGCGATACCTAGGTCTGACCACAAGTGACGCAGTTCTAAGTTATCCAAACGGAGAATTTCAAGCCTAGTAGCATAAGGAATTCTATTGTGTACAGAAGAGTGCAAGACTTTTCTCATGAAGTACTTCTGAACCCGCTCAATTGTACTGATGTCAGATATATATTGGGGATTCCGAACAGTTGAACAATACTCTAAAATTGGTCTAGCATATGTTTTATAAGCTCTAATTAGCAATACAATGTTTCCATAAAAAAAGTTTCGCAAAATTAAGTTTACAACTCTTTAATGCTTTTTTAGCAACGCTGTTACAATGAGCTTTGGAGCATAAATCATCAGAGATAAATACACCTAGGTCCTTAACAAAGTGAGGGTCATCTGCTAGATCAAAGCCACCTAGCTTATACTTGACATTCTGATTACATTTACCAATATGTAAAACAGAGCATTTATTAATCAAAATTTGAAGTTGCCAAATAGATGACCATTCAGACACATAGTTGAGATCACTTTGCAAAACAACAGAATTATTTTACATATGCGAGTGACAGGGTGGGGTGGGGGAGCCAGAGCTGCAGAGGGAGGGGGAGAGTTTGTAGCTTATTTCCTCATTTCTTCCATTCCTGCCAAGAGCTCCAAGATGAGTTGATCAAAGGGTCCTGGCAGCGGATCTGCGCCTTGTACCAGTTCTGTTCTGTGATCAGCTCCTTCTCATCCTGCAACAGAAAGAGGGCCCTGCTGAACTGGGAGAAGGGGGGCAGGGACAGGGACCTATGGGCCTACCCAGCAAGGTCGGTTGCCCTCATTTCCTTTGATCTGGAGGGGGCATCTGTGCCCATTGTTGGGCACAATATAAGGAAGATTCCGCTTCCTTAGGCAGCCGGGTGAATGACACGTCCGTGGAATGAGCTGCAGCAGCTCAAGAGAGCATCCCCATGCAATGGCAGTATACTAGCATGAGTTTGAGTCAGTTGAACATTTTGTGATTCTGAGAGGCTTTTTGTTCACTTGAAGAAATCCAGAGCAGCCTCTCGATGTGATGAATGATATGCCCAGAAGGTTTTTTAGTTTTATTGGGTATTTTTAAAAGGAAGAATTGGACTGTATGTGTTTTATTGTTGTGAGCCGCCCTGAGTCCTTTTGAAGATAGGGTGGCATATAAGTCCAATAAATAAATAAATAAATAAATAAATAAATGAATAAATGAATAAATAAATACTTACGAGGAGGAAGTTCTCCTGGCTGCCAGAAGCTGACTCCAGCCGAAGGCTGTACTGCAAGGGGAAGTAGGTGGTGGGTAGGTCCCAGGAGGCCGGGGGAGCCCAGGACACCTTCCTCCCCGTGATATTCAGGTAGGCAGGAGCATCTGGTTTCACTGCAAGGAGAGCAGGGGCCCCATTAGACCTCGTCCACCCGGCCCCCCTCACCCCTCCCTCCAGGGGCCCAAGACCAAGGATGAAAAAGCCAGCCTGGAAGGAGCCCCCCTCTTCTTCCCTTCAAAGAAACAAAGAAACTTCGATTGAGGTCAGGTGGCTCAGCTCTTCTACCCCTCCCCAAATTTTCCTTCCTAAGGCAGGGGGTAGGAGATGGCAGAAGATGCTCTGCCCAAGTGGACATTGATGGAAGGTGAGGCCTATATTTGCTAGCTCCCTGCAATGTCCCCTGGCTCACAGGTCACTCGTGAGCTGGTGGGGGAGCCTGGCAAAGACCCTCTCATCTGCAGGAGCAGAAGGGAGGTGTGGGGAGACAGGACATGGACAGATGCAAGGACTGGAGGGCTCAGACTGCTGGGTTGGGCCTTCCAAGGTTCGGGATGGGGTCCTGCGTGAGAAGGGGGGGAGGCTGTTGCCATCCATACCGACATCCCATAAGAGGAATGTCTTGTTCACTTCGTTGTAGCCACCACCATCTTCAGAAAGCCCCTTCAGCACCAGGATGACGGGCATTTCTTCAGCGTAAGAACAGAAGGAACAATTATTTAACTGGATCTGCACCATTCTGTTCCCGGGAAGAACCACTTCTGTGGAGCACAGCTCAGCCTCTGTGTCTCTGCAAAGAGAAGGCAAAAGTGGGGCCCTCGCTGGCTGCAGCAGGAGTGGATAGAGGCTCTCCACATTCTCAGAGACTTCCTTTTCCTCACTATGATGCTCAATGCACAATGCAAAGAGAAAGGAGGGCCGGGGCTACTAACCTGTGTTTCAGGTGGACCAGAAAAGTCGCCGGGTTCTGAGACTTCCAGGAACAGTTCAAGGTGCCGCTGTATGATGGAGCCCAGCAGGTAATGGTGGGTTCTTTCTTTGTTCCTGCAAAAACCGGGTGAAAGAATTCAAGGCAAGTCCAGGCCCTTCTGCTTCCAGCAGCCCACGGGGCATCTCCCACCTACAGGGGTGCTCCGAGAATCTGAATTTGGAGCAAGAAAGGCACCTGCACCAGGGCCCAGCTGAAAGAGAATGCTTTCGTCCTGAAAGAACTGTTGCTCGTCCTGCCACCATATGTGCCCAGCTGGAAGAGACCTCCCATCCCATCCTTTCCGGGTGGCAACTCCTGTCCTCCCTGGGGGCAGGGGGGGGGGGCTGGCGACATAGCCCTCCCCCCTTGTGTTTCCTACAAGCAAAGGTGGAGGCACTCCTCAGGCTTTCTGGGATATTTAGGATGGGTTAGCGGAAGGGGCCCAGGGTGGAGGGGCAGAAGAGCAGCCCAGGCCTGCCCCTCCCTTTGAAGGCCATTCTAGAAAGCTGGTGGGAAAATGGGGCAGAGAGCAAGGCTGGGATCTAGCTGGGGCTCTCCGCATGAGCCCCCCCAAGGGATTCTTGCCTTCCCTTCCCTGCTCACCTTCTGCCTTGAAGAAGTAGCTATGATTCAACCACATGACCACGTAGAAGCTGTGGAGCAGCCGGGGTCCGGCCCAGCAGGAATAGTTTCCGGCATAAGGGATGTCCAGGTTGTTAATGACAAGCTCTCCGCCCGAGTCCTCCAGCGTCTGGCCATTCTGTTTCCACTCCACTTGTTCTCCAGGGGAACCGAAGCAGTTCCGGGTTATGTTGGCATCTTCGTTCTTAATCAGCACTGAGGGCAAAACCCCAGACTGGAGACTCAGTGGGGCCGGAAGAGGCCCTGCCAGGCTGGCCTGCTTTTAACCCTGAAGCTGTTTCAGAGCTGAGCATTCAGGGCAATTATTGTGGCCAGATATTTTTTCTGGGGGGCTCCACCCCAGCTCCAAATTTTGGGGTGCACGGGCTTTGTGAGGAAAGCCTACTGTTTTCCAGAGCAGCAGAGGATAGGACGCTACCACCAGAAGCCTCAGGGCACATCTCGGCACCTCTTGTGCAATTCACAGTGTGCTGTCTTCACTCCATGCGGCGGGGGGGGGGGAGGGGGCTTGGCTGCTCTCTTGTCCTTCCAGAAAAGCCCCTCCCCAGACTCTGTGCTTCTTCCCTGGGTGGGGGAAGCGGAGCCTTTCTTGCCTGCTGTCTTTTTGTGGCAGTTGTGCGGAAGAAGTGGGGAGGGCTGGCTCTGCCATCTGCCCACTTCCTGATTTCTGCCCCTCTCCCTGGCATATCTAACCCCCCAACCCTCCTGTACCTACGGCTCTGATTTCTTAGTTGTTCATCTTCACTACCAGAACTGAAACACTCATTATGTTCTGGCAGAAATGGCAAATTTTCCTTCAAGGAAACAAAGGAAGAAACTTGGAGGCCGGGTGGCTCTGCTCTTCTGCCCCTTTTTGCCTATACATGGATGACTTTTTTTCTCTGCCAGAAATTTCCCATCACTTCTGGGGCAACTAATGCTGGTTTTTCCATTCAGGTTGGGGCGGGGGGGACCCCTGAAATTTGGGACAACTCTGGGGAGTGTGTTTTGGGCACAACCACCTGCAATGACCCGAGATATCTGGCTCCTGGCCCCCTCTGGGAAAAAACTGGCAAACCAGGCACTTACGTGAGGAGGGAAAAGCAGCCGTGGCCTCCATCACCACAGCCACCAAAGCTACCCACTTTCTCAGCAGCATCTGTGCGAGGCGAGGCAAAGGGAGGCCTGTGGGAGACTGGCCTGGCTGGGGAAGAGGAAGGTGAGAGGTTCTGCTGTGAGGTCACGTTTGGGAAGCCCCCCTGGCTCTAACCCAGCCCCTTCCTTGAGCATCACCCCCAAGCCTGGAACTGGGCTGGGTTGGTTGTGCTAGGGGCAGAGGCCCCAAGCTAGCTGGGGGACCTAGGCCCCTTCCTCCCTCTCAGCCTTAGGCAAGGGGAGGCCAGGCAAACCCTGGCTAAAAATCTTGCCAAGAAAATTGCAGGGAGAGTTCAGGCAGGGGGGGAAAAGGTTGAAATCTCTGAAGATGCCCTGCCAGCAGCCAAGGCCACCAGCAGAGGGGTCTATGAGCCCCCAGGGCCCCTGCTTCCCTTTCTGTCATGGAGTTGGCTGCTCATCCTCCCCCAGAGCACTTACCTCTCTGTGGGTCCTTCGGTCCTCTGAGAGGAAGGCTGGAGGAAGGCTGACCTAATATACCATTTCTGATGTGGGGGGAGGAAACCTCTGACACAGGAGGAGGGGGCGGGTAAGGGAGGGAGAAGCTGTCAGGGCATCCCCCGCCCCGGGACTCTCCCTTGCAGAGAGGGAGCTGCTGTGGACAAGGCAGCCTCTTCCTGGCCCCACTGACAATTGGGCTTGGAGTGATGCCAGAGGATCACTCCAAGCAGAGGATCCCCACAGCAGGAGCCCTGGGTTTGGGCTGGAGTAAAATGAAGGTCCTTCCCTTTCCAGCAGCCCAGGAAGTCCTGAGCCAGGACGGCCCGCTTACAAGCAAGGTCTGGACTGCCTGCAGTTGGTGAAAGACCCAGCCAAAGGTGGGCACCCACATGGGCCTCTTCCGGGTTTCTCTGTGGATTCTGGCCAGGTTCTTCTGGGTTATTTGATGAGCTTCTCCGAGGACCTCAGAATAGAAGGGCTGGAAAGGATCCTGGATCATCCAGCCCTGCGGAGAAATTCTTGGCTTCACTGCATAGCATCCCCCAGGGACAAATGCCCCCCCTCCCATGTTTGGAGTACCTCCAACCAAGAAGCGTCCACTGACTCCCAGGGCAGCCTCTTCTGGTCTTGAAGAACCTGACCCTTAGGAGAATTTTGCTGATACCTGACCAACTTAGCCCTGTTCCTTCTTGTCCTGCTTTCCAGAATGACTCTGACCTGCCTTCCACCTGTCCCCCTTCCGATGTTTGCGGCTGACTGTTATGTGCCCAAGCAGATGGCTCTTCTCCAGGCTGGGCATACATGCTGCCTCCAGCAGGTCCTAGTGAGCTGCTCTTTCCCAGCTCTGATCTTCTTTGGATCCTCCACATCCTTGTCCTTCCTAAATGCAACACCCAGAATCTGGACAAAATATTCTAGGTGTGGTCTGACCAGTGCAGAATAGAAAAGGAACTATGATCTCTGATAAGCTTGGCAGTCGACCTCCCTTGATGCAGCCTGGTTGGCTTTTCCTGCAGCTGCATAACATGGTTGGCTCATGTTCAGCGCATGGTCCACCAAGACTCCCTGACCTTTCGCAACATTTCTTGTGGCTCCACTATGAATCTGGGGTCCATAGCCAAAGAGGGAGGCAGCCGGCCACGTTCATACCTTTGGGCATCTGGCCCCATTGAGAAAGTGGAGAGAATCTGCCCGCAGGGTGGGCAAGGGGCTCTCTCTTTGAGCACGAGAAGCCCTCCAAGCTGAACTCTTCCCCTTAGCTCACAGGAGGGGTTAAAAGATGCTACACACAGATCCCGACTGGCCCAACCATGGCAGATCTCTCCCTTCTGATGACTGGTGCCCATGTCTGGTCTAACTTAGGAGCTTCAGCCCCAGATCTACAGGGAAAAGTTCAGTGGTTCAGAGCTGTGGATCAGCTCTTCAGCTGCCCCAGACACTGGCCTCCAGCCAGCAGAATGAGCAGGCATTAAAACGGGCATTTTGCTCTTACTTTTCATTCCTTTCACTGAGCTTTCAAGTGGCTTCACAGTTCTTTGATTTCAAATGCCCGTGAAATGGAAAAAAATGATTAACCTGTCTATGCTTGTTTCCTTCTTGGGGCAGCAGCAGATTGACCCACTGTGATCTTCTCCAGACCTGGACCAACAGATAACTACCGGGTCAGGTTGTTGCAAGGAAGAGATGAGTCGGAAAGGATAAATAGTGGGGGGAAGGGAGGAATTCCCAGTTACAACTGCAGCAAGATGCAGCAACTGCTTTACTTCTGAGCCACCCCCTTCCTGCCCAGGCCCATTCTGTTCTGAAGGGAGAGATGGCAAAACGTCCATGGGGCAAGTACCTTAGTTGCCTTACCCCATTCCTTGTGCAAAGGCTGGGAGAAGCCGTGTCAGTCTGCAGGCCAAAGTCATGGCAGGATGCCATGAAAATCTGGATCAGCTAGAGTTGTGCCACCTTTCCGAACCTCAATCTTTGTTAAGTAACTTTGGCTCACTTGAGCAGGCTATAAACATGGATGACCCAGGCCTGCCTCAGATAAAGCAGAATCACAAGGAAATTGGTTGACACCTATTTTTCCTTTGACTACAAAACACATTATGCAGGACACTAAGCCCAAAGGTGGATGAACACATTAGCTGTAAACAAGGATGGTCTCAAGTTACATCTTTAACAGCCCAGAGGGGTGGGTGGGTGCTGTCCCTGCACCTACGTCCGGGCCACAGAGGAGAAGTCACAGGATTTGTCCACCAACTTAAAAGACCAATCAGCCATCCCACAATGGAGCTGCCAAGATTGGTCCTGCCTAACCCCTGGGATACCACAGGTTGGAGGTTGGTGAAAAAGAGGAAGGATATTTTTTGGAAGGATTCTTACTCACTCTGGTTTGTGGGGGTGTAATAGAAAAAATATTCTTACCAGAACAAGTCAGAGTTTCCACGATAAGGCTAAGACACTGTCTTAAGTACCACCCCTGAAAGCGATGAGACACCAGCTGTGCTAGGTAAGGAGGAATTCCAGCAGGAAGTTGTTCATTTGCAAAGACCATAGAATTAGGTGCTGCTGTATATGACTGAGCCTGGGGATTCCAGACCTCTAGAATCAGCAAACATAAGCCAAGATAACTACAACCAACTTTAGGGTGCAGAGCAGAATGAGCTGGAAGACAGGGCAATAGCAGAGATGTTGCCCGACTCAGGGGCACAGGCTGTGCAAAAATTGGAAAGCAGCCTCTGGGTGTTCTGGCTATGCTATTCCCTGACTTCTGCAAAGCATGAGACAGCCATGAGAAAATGAGAGGACACGGCCCAACTATGCTGTGAGAGGAAACCGCCTTGCCGAGGCTCTGTGGAGATGTGGGTTGAGTGGCAAGGGTGACTTCCCCTCTTCTCAAGATGGCTGTGGGTCAAGGAGCCCTGGAAACTGGCTTGGGGCCTGTACAGGAGACAGCTTTGCAATAGCTATCTGAAAGAAGTGAGGTTTGTTTGCTGTTTAATGACTTGATTGTATTGTATGTTGCCCGGCTGGGTGGCCTTATACGTTCGAAATTAAGGAAAAGACGGAAGACATGATTTATCAAAAGATGGGGCTCTCAAAGGATTCACTGAGCAAACACACAGGAGTCTGGCAGGAGGGCCAGGGGGAAGAGGCCAAGGGAACACCCTTTGTGGTGGGTCCATCAGCCGAGCCTGGAGAAAGGGAATTGCCCTCAGAGCCTATTTGCTTCCCTCCCTCAAGACAGAGGCTTCAACCTCTGGGCAGGGAAAGCAAGGAGAGGGAGGCCTGCTTGACTACCACCACTCCATCTATCATGGGAGGAGGGGAAGTTTGAATTGGAGATGGGGTGCTTACAGGGAGGCAAAGACAAAGCCAGTCAGAGGGCGCCGTGGAGAAAAGCTCAGGTTCCCTGGGCCTTCAGGAAGCGTGGAGGAAAAGCAGCTACAAACATCAGGAGAAACTGGTTGATGGTTGGCTGGATGGCCTTTCAAGAGAGGTCTGCTGCCTTCCAAATTTCAGAAGTCTGGTTGACAAAGAGACTGGAAGACACAACACAGCTTCGAAGCAACTATGAAGTGCTAGTAAGCACCTAAGTGAGGGAGCTGGAGCCACCTGTGCTACATTCTTCATTGAAAGACATTCTGCCTCCTAAAATACAGAATGCTGCAACTTGCTAAGCCGAGTTTTGGATTCTGAGCTAGACGATTTCTGCCAAGATTTGAAAAAAAAAAAAAAGAATGTGTTTGGAAGAGCCTGAGGAACCTGGCTGACATGTGTGTCAGAGAAGCCATCAAAGAACGGAAGCGCCTCCTTAGGAAGAAATGGACTTGAAAAAAAAAAACTTGAAAAAAGGAGATAGACAGTTAAGCCTCCATGTCCTCCTAAAGAGCCAAAAGGAGGGACAACTTCACCTGCACACAGAGGTCACCTGTGGAATTTAGCTGCCAAAAGATGAAGCAGGAAGCACCAATCTGGCTGGCTGAACCAAGGGGGTGAGGTGAGGCGACTAAATCAACCTAAATGGTGGGCACTGTGGCTCACCAGTCCGGTTTGGGGGCAGCTGACTGGCCACTGCTGGACAAGGCTGTGGGCAGCTCCAGTTCAGCATTCTTCGGGTGTCTGCTGGCCCTTGCATTTCGGACTCCTTCCCAGCCATTCCTAAGCTGAGGTAGTGGAACCGCTGTGGTCTGCAGGGCCAGACTTCCTTGCTTGGGACAGACCTGAGAGCCTATGTACTCCTCCGGCTCTTGGCTTCTTCTGCCAGGAGGGGAAATTGTGGTAGGGATGGGGAACTCCACCCTGCCACTACCCTTTTCATTCGAATACCCACAGCCCACCCACCAGAGTGGATTTACAAAGCTTTGAGGGCCTGGTGTCACCTTAAAAATTCCAGCCTCCCTCCCTCTTCATGGAGGTTGGGGTGGGGTAGCCTTGACTGCCTTCTTGCAGCCACCAGGCCCATTCCCTGGCTACTGCTTCCCTTGTGTGCTGGCTCAGCTCTGTTCAGAAGTCCAGGGAGGGTGCCAGGGCCCCCCGAGGCTCCACACAAAGGCTTTGGAAGCCACGGAAGGAGTACTGCAAAGCCTCCCCCTGGAGCAAAGCTAGGGGAGACCCTGGAGCTTCACCGCAGCCTGCTTTCTTGGCCTACATGTCTAGCTGGCCCAGCAGAGAGGCAGCTTCCAGGGCCCAGGATGTGGGCACACAAGGGAGGCATGTTTTTGTCAGTCATTGGGCAGGCAGGACTTATGACTGTCCCAAGAAGAGTGAGCACAGAGGAAATGTTCCTTTAGGGGGGAGGGATTGCATTCACCTGAACCTCTAACTCTTATGCTGCAGCCAGATCCGTAACTCAAAAGAGGTAGCTCACACCATCTTACCCTTTCTATACCACCCTCTAAAGCCGTCCTCCTCTGGGTGCCAAGAGGGAAACAAGGGAGGTGGTCCCGCTGGATGATTGCCGTGGGTGGGGCAGGGAGTGTCTCCTCAGCCAATCGAGGGGTTTGGTGGGTTTGGTGAAGAACAAGGGGTTTCCCATATGACCTTTTCGGGATCTTTTTTTTTGAACCCCCCCCCCCCGCCTTTCTCGAAATGCTTACGAACATTGACTCCTATCTGTGGTTTCTCGGCCACCCCCTCAAGGAAGTCCGGCCTCATGGAAAGCAGGCCTGTAGATAAGAGCTCCGGAGATAAGGGCTCCATGGGGCTGCCTTGGGGTTTCCTCAGCCAGGAGCTCCTCCACTGGCCCACGACTGATGGTGGCATTTGGCTGAGGAAGTGCCGAGCCCAGTAGCAGCAGGCACCCCCATTGAAGGAAGGCAGAGATCCTGCCCCCCTCATGCCTGAGGGCCTCTCCTCCTCTTGGCACTGCCTGAGGGCAGCTGGCACCACCTGGGGCCTGCCAGGAAACGGATGCGCTCTGGCTTCTCAAGGGTGTTGTGAGACTCGCTTTGACAGCCTTGGTTCTGCCTGAGGCCTGGGCCAGGACAGGTCAGCCTCCACCAACCAGGCGGCCCCATTCGCTTGTGCTGACCCAGGAGCGATGCTGACTGGCCAAGGGGCCACTTCTGGGGGTCCTTGCCCCACAGGGCAGCCTACTCAATGAAGGCCCCTGACTGCCCAGGTCTGGACTCCAGTGAGCTCTGAAATGGCCTCCCAGCAGGGCTGCTTCTGTCACAAGCGCTGTGTGCCCCAGGCCTGCCCACCCAAGACACCCGGGAGGGGGGAAGGGGCTGAGTAAGGGCAGCCGCCGCTGCTTCCTGTCCTTCCCCTTCACCTGATCCAGCAGGGGAACGCCAAATGCAAGATCGCTACATATAGATTGTGTGGCAGAATGGAGTCCTTACACGCCCTGGGCATTTGGTTGGCATCCAGACCCTTCCCCAACCCCAGCAAACCATGCAGGAAACTCTCCAGCCCTTCAAGTGGACCCATGGACGTTATTCCCACACAGGGTCCCAGGCAGTCCCCGGCCCACAGCCCTATTCCCAGCCACTAGGCAATCCTGTGCCCCTTTCCTACTCCCCACCCAAATTTTGTCTTTCTAGCTGGCACTTTGATGGCCACCAGCCCCACCTCCAGTCCCAAAGCCAGACCAGACCCACATTGGATGTGTAAAAGAATTTAATTCGTACAAGGAGGATTGTCTAGAGCAGCAGGGGAATGGAAGCCAGGCTGGCCTTCGCCCTACAATTCCATAGACCCACTGTTCCCGAGTGGGGGTGGGGGGCACATGGAACGCTTTTGAGGCACATACAGAAAAGGCAAGAGCCCCAGTACCCCAGGCTCTCCCCCATTCACAAAACATTCCGGATACTCAGCAGGGACCCCCACTGAAGCTGAAACAAAGGGGGGGGAATATAAGCCCCCCCTCCACAAACCACTTCTAAGAAAAAGGGAAAGCATCCCTTTGGAGAATTTGGGGGGGGGACGGAGCTGACAGGTTCTTCTCCTACTGAGCAGACATAGAAGTCTAGGGGGCCTCCAGGACCTACCACAACCCCCCACAAGCAGACAACTGGTGAGGTACCCCACTGCTTGCCAAGGCACCCAACTGAAGAGCAGGTGCCAAGGTGAATAAAGACGGCCCACCTGCCTTATGCCTCTGAGGAGTGAGCTTCCCCCCCCAAAAAAGGCCATCAGATCCCAGAAGAGACCTGCTCGCATGGCCAGGCAGCAGTTCCACAGTCGACTGCCTCTGCCCATGTGGAAGCAGGCCCACCCCCCCATTCCCTCCCCAGCTAAGATGCGGTCCTGAAAGCAGTCTGGCTCCCCTGCCCTGTCCTCTCTTCTGCCCAGGAGCCTGGCAGGCACTCAGATGGCCTCAGTCGTGCCCTGGGGGAGACCTGGGCAGCCCAAAGCCTCCGGGCTCCTGCAGTGGCCACGAACTTGGCCACCTTCCCTTCTTCCGCCAGGATCACTGCAGCACACAGGCATCTCCCGCATCCTCAGCCGCTTTGGGGGTCTGGGGGTTCTCCCCTTGACCCGGGAGGGTGGTGTCCTCCGCCAGCTTCCCCCGCAGCTCCATCAGCAAGTCCCGGCTCTCGCTGGGTGGCAAATTGCTCAGGAAGTATTGGGGAGCCAGTTCAGCCACACTAGAGACAAGGAAAATGTGGAGCTGGCTGAGCATTGGCGCATGGGACAGAGACCCCAAAGACTGGTCAGGCTCCACCCCTTTGGGAGGGGAAGAGCAGAGAACGAACACACACACATGCACACACCCCTGCCCCCGGGGGATGCTTACAATTCAGGCGGGATCTCAGAGACAATCCTCAGGCAATTGTCCTGGGAGACAGTGAATTCGTGGTAGACCACCCAGGAGGGAGGCCGTGGGGGTGGGCGGCGCAGTCGGTAGCAGCAGCTGGGGGGCAGCTGGGCCAAGTGCTTGTGGGTCAGCAGCAAGTAGTTGCCTGAGCCGTCAATGTCCCGGGCGACCTGCACAAAGAGAAGAGGGGCAGCTCTCTCACCCACACTAGGAGGCAGAGCCCTCTCCACCCGAGAGGCTGTGGCACGGGGTCTCCATTGGACTGGCCAATGGCTGGCTGTCTTCTCTCAGATCACAGCCCTGGCTATGCCTTGGCTCTCATCCTGCTGCTGTGCCTCGCAAGTCCCCACACCTGTTCCTCCCCCTGCTGGGACCAGCTCCTGCTTCAGGATCCCGCATGGGATCATGCTGGCCACATGCCTGAGAGGCGACCCCAAGATGCTGCAGTCTGACTCAGCCATCAGCCGGGCTGTGGTGGGGCAGGGGCCGGGGGCTCTACCTTGAGGAAGAAGCCGGTGAGGAGGGCTCGCTTCAGTTGCAGGATGTTGCTGTCGCTGCCAAAGGCCGGTGGGGAAACCGGCAGCTCAATCCGCTGCATCACATCCAAGAGCTCTGTCCGCACGGCTCCGGCTAGCTGCAGGGCTGCTTCGCTGACCGCGTGTTTCCGGCACCAGCTTTCTGGGTCACTCTCTAAAGCAAAGGGAGGAAGGGGGTGTGGGAAGTGCTTGCTGCTGGCCCTCTTCCCGCCCAGAGCCTCTGCCTGGCACTCACGCTGATGGAACGCGTTGAATACATTGATGAGCGTGAAGTGATCCCCGGCTGGATGGAGCAGAGCCTGCTGCCGCGCCAACACTGCATCCTCCCAGCGTGCCACCGGAGTCTGGAAACAGGGCCAGGCTGTAGGAAGGAAGAGCAGCAGAGCTCAGGAGACCCAGGAAGAGAGGCTGGACAACGGAGGTCTCGGCTCAGAGGCACCCAGGCCCGTACCAGTCAGCATGGCAGCCAGAGTCAGCATCTCCTCCACGCAGTCAAACTCACAGGAGGCCAGGAGGGCCTTGGCCAGTTGGGGATCCAAAGGGAACTCCGACATAATGATGCCCACCTCAGAGAGGTTCCCGTCATCGTCCAGGGCAGCCAGGTAGTCCAGGTCTTCCAAGGCCTGCATCAAAGACTCGGGGGCTGTTGGGGCGGGGAGAGGTGCCATCAACACCCCTCCCAATCAACAACTACAAAGCCACACACAACAGGCATCATAAAAATAGCACACAGAGAACAGCCTAAAGCACACACTCTGCCAGAGAGAGAAGTTCTCTGAGGTCAGACTCCAGCACGAGCCCAAAAGTTGGAAGGCAAAAATCCTGGACCTGGTGACTGACCCAGATTGGATCCTGCATCATTATCCTGGGACACATAGATTCACCTTCATTCAGAGGAGAGAGGTCCAACAAATGGCTGCTGCTGGCCTGGCAGGAGCAGACCCCATCCCCGCCAAATTCTGTCCGCACCTGGCCTGTCGAGGAAGTCACACTGGCCCACATCCGCAATGTCCAGCCTCTTGAGCAGTAGGATGGGGCGGCGAAGGTCAGCCTCCATGAGGTGAGTGGGGGAGACAGCCGGCAGCTTCTGCTTGAAGCAGGCCTCTGAATAGAGGCGCAAGCAGCTCCCTGTGGGTCAGGGCAGTTACTTGAGAGAGCCTGGGAAGCCCCCTCAGGCCTCTGCCAGAATAGCCACCACCCATGCCCAGCTGCTCACCTGGAGGAGTGCCAGCAGCCCTGAGCCGTCGGGCTTCTGCCTGCCTCTGGCTGATGGGGCGCAATTCCTGTGATACAGCCCTGATCCGGGGGTTGTAGACCTGTCCAGGAGAGAGCAGCCAGAGGCTGCTGGGCAAGAGGAGGTGAGGGAGAAGACCGGGGGGGGGGGGGGGTTGGGCAAGGGCCGCTGCCCCTTGTGGGCTACTGGGAAAGGGTTTCTGGAGGAACCAAGGAATCCAGGAGGTGCACCCAGTGTTTACTGGCTTTCATTTCTTGTCCCATCCAAAGGGGAAAGGAATGCTCCACTTTGGTGGCCTGGATGAAAGCCCATGAAATTTCCCATACAGACAAAAGGGGAGGATTTGAGGCGCCGGAATGCTATATGTGCGTGTGTGTCTGTTTGTACTTGCATGGGGCAGGGCACAGGTTCCTTTGCTAGTTGCTCTGCTGGCTCCACCTTCCAAAGAGGCTGCCAGGTCATCCAGGTGCCTCAGTTTTATTGATGGGCTCAGCGGCCCCTTCAGGACTAATGGTCAACAGTTCCTAGCCAGCCTGGGCCAGGCTCAGAGCACTGCGAGGCTCACTGGATCGGCCTCTGGGCCAGAGGGCAGGTGAGCAATTTAATTTAATTTAATTTAATTTAATTATTTAATTTAACAATTTAATTTAATTTAATTTAATTTAATTAATTCAATTTATATGCCGCCCCTCTCCTAAGACTCAGGGCGGCTGAGCAACTCCATGGGAGTCCCTGTGCTTTCTTCCCTGCCCACGACTCACGTTGCGCAGCTCCGTCCCCGTATCGATGATGTGCCTGACGCTGCCCACAGAGAAGGCTGCATCTGCCAGCCAGTGGGTGACAATGACTCGGCGTGCCCGGTTACCCAGGCTGTCCTCATACAACTTCTGGCTGTCCCTCCCCACAGCCGCATGCAGAGGCAGCACCAGCAGGGGTCCCAGGCTGGCCTCCAAGATCGCAGCCTCTGCTCGGAGGGTCTCGCAACACTCCTTGATCTCCTGGGGGAAGAGACACAAAAATGCTCTTTTCCTCCATGAGCAGAACCCGCGGCCCCACCCCCACCCCAGGAAAGATGCTCAAAAGCAGGACACGGCTGGTCCTTCAACTGGTCACAGTGCTTCTCGATCTATGTAGCATGTAGCCGATCTGCCTCTCCGGCGTCCTCAAAGGCTGGCCTCACTGGCATCTCTTGCAAAGTCCCCTAAATGCCACCCAAGGGCCCTAAGCTTCCTGCCACACTGCTTTAGTGGGCAGCTTCTGCACCTTGCTGGCCTCTGCCCAAAGTCCCACCTGCTCACTGGCCATAAAGATCATCACGTCGCCAGCCTCCTTTTGTTGATGAAGCTCTAGCACGGCTTGGCAGGCAGCAGGTACATGGCCACCCGGGAGGGGGTCTCTGTAGGTCAAGTGTGGGGCTGGGCCAAGCCCTGGGATCCGCACCACAGGGGCATCCTGGCAGAAATGGCACAGCTGTTCTTCCAGGAGGGGTTCGGTCACCACCACCAAGCGCAGCTCCGGGCGTTGGTGCTGCACATCCTTTAGCAGCCCCAGCAGCAGCTCCGTGGCCACGGTGCGCTCCTGAGCCTCGTCCAGCACCACCACCCCATACTGCCGCAGAAGGGGGTCTGAGGTCATCTCTTGCAACAAGACTTCGTCCAAGCAAAACCTGCAACACAGGAGTCGGGCACGTGCAGCAGCAGGCTGCAGGGAGATAACCCTTTGCGTCTTATTTGGGTCTTTCTGATAAGGTTCTGAAGCCCCAACTACCCCAAAGGTCTGCATGATCTGCACCCAAAAGTTCTGACAGAAGAGGGCCACACATCTGCTTCCCCACCAGCCAGGGGCCAGAGGAGCCACCCGCCTGAACACCCCACAGAAAGAGGGAGCTGGGGAAGATGGGGGCCCCTCAGCCATGCCAGGTTCCTGTAGCCCCTTCTGAATAACTGGGGTGCCTTCACCAAAGCAAAGGTCTCCTTTGATAGATCTACGTTTTTCTGCTTATTCTTACAGTGATGGTCTGTGGCCTTTTGCTAGCTGGCAACTGTCTGAAAAAGCCCCAATCGCTTTCTTGGTAGCTGTTTTCAGGAGTGCTTGCCCTCCTGACCTCGTCCTTTTGAGAGCTGAGTGGAGGAGACTGCCTCCAATTCACCCAGCTGGCTGAGTGCCGAGGATCTGCCTTGAGGTCTCTGTTTCTAAACTGCTTCCAGTTCCCAGTCATATGTTAGTATTCTCGTTTCTGTATTTTTTCTTTCTCCGATGGTAATAATTTAACAACAATAACAACACTTTTCCTTTAATCCAAGGCTGGTTTATCTGACTCCACTCCTTGTAAATCAATGGCATCAGACAGAGAAGTGGAAATGCCCCCCAAAGTCTCAAACCCACTGGATGGAGTATGATCACCAAAAGGATTTCCATGGTGAGCAGTTGATCAAGTCCTGGGGAGCTCCTCATCCTGCCTGGAAGGCCAGCGTCAGGGGTGGCACATGAAACATCTGATGGAGCAGATGAGTGCCAGCCTAACCCGCTAGCCCAGGTGCCCCTCTTACGCCAAATGGAAAGTTTTTTCACCACAAGCAACGTCGGTCGGGACAAGCGAGGCCCCAACATGGAAACGGCTCCCAGGCAAAGGGGTCCCACTGACCTGAGCAGGGTCTCTGAGACGCAGCAGTCCTCGTGGGGCACACAATAGCCCACCTCGTGGCCCACGTTGAGGTCCATCTCATCTGCCACACGCAATGCCAGGCTGAGGGCTGCCAAACTATGAGGCTGGGTGCAGACCACTCGGCCGTGGGCAAACTGCACCGAGAGGGCTTGCTCTGCGCACCACTGGGGCACCTGGGAAGAGAGGATGGGCCAGTGCACAAGCTCGCCTCCCCCCAGCCAATTGCGGGGCTCGGCGGGGCCCCTCGCACAGCTCCACACCCCGAGCCTGGGAAGTCTGCGGCGACGGGCCGCCCAGATTCTCGAGCCACGTCCCTCGGCACGGGCTGGGCCACGGCTCAGCCGGCATGAGGCTCGGAGAACAGCGACCCCAGTTTTCACTCCGGATTCCGGCCGCCTCGCCCCGCCCCGCCCCGCCCCGCCCCGCCCCGCCCGGGCAAAGTCCTGTCGACGCGGCTCACTCGCCGTGGCCAGAAGCGCCGCGCCCAGGGTCGCCTCGCCATCCCGGCCCGCCCGACGGGGAAGCGCCGCCCGCTGGACCCTTCGGCTGCCTCGCTGACCTGCGTGCTCTTGCCGGTGCCCGGCTCGCCCGAGACCAGGACGAGGCCGGCGCTGCTCTCCAGCTGCTCCAGGAAGGCGAAGCGGGCGGCCCAGATGGGGAGGCGGCGGCGGCGGCTCAGCAGCTCATAGTAGCGGGAGGAGAAGGGCAGCCCGTCGAAAGGGTTGACCTCCAGGTCGCCGCCGCCCGCCGCTTCCTCCGACTGGTCCTGCAGCAGCGACGCCGCGCTCGGCTCGGCAGCCGCCGCCATGGTAGCGCGGCCGAGGCCTGGCTCCGGGGATCTCGAGCAGGGTGGCGGACTGCTGCTGCTGGAGGCCGGCCCGGCCCGTTCCCCAGCCTGGCAGCGGCCGCTTCCTCCTCGGCCGCCCGGGCTGGGCCGCCTCCACCTGCCGCGTCCGAGGGCTCGGGCGGGGGGCTCTCGCGCAGCGTCTCCTCGCGCCTCGGGAAGTCTGCGGAGGCGGGCGGGGCCTAGGGAGCCACGCCACGCCCCTTCTCGCGTCACGCACACCTGGCGGGGTAGTGGTGGCCGAAGCCCCGCCCCCCGCGGGATTCTTCTGCCTGATCCGGACCGCGCTGCCCACTCTGCAAGTGGGCTGTGGGGGGGGGCGGATTCGCTCCCGCCGCCTCGCCTCGGGGGACAGCGAACGCGGAGCTTGCCTCTCTGCGTGATTCATCGCTGCCTCCCGCACCTGCCGCGCCTGGAAACAGGTGGTGGATTAGCCAAAGCAAACCGGAAGAAAGCTTTAGCTTGGCGTCCCCGTCGCTTTTTGCAAAGTTCCGTCCCAGACAGGCGTGGTGGATGGACGCGCTTTATCGTGGGCCCTCAAATGAACTGCTCTAAACTAAGGGAGGCCCATGTTGTTGCTCTAAACTTACTTTTGGCAGGTGTGGAGGGAGGGGAGGGAAAGCCTGTGGGTGGTTTGCAGCTGGTTTTCCCGTCTTTTCCCCAGGAATCACAGCCTTCGCTTCCTAGAGACAGCATCTAAAGCTGGTCACCTTCTTAAAAGGGACCCACCAGATGCAAGCACCTCAGGAGAACCAGGCTGGGCTCAGTGGGAAGACCCTGCCCTTCCCATCCTGGGTAGTTCTGAACTTCTGAACCCAGAACACTCTCCAGGGCCACTTCAGTTGGCAGGCTGGTCTCACAGGAGGGGAGGCAAGAGCCTTCTCTATGGTCATTGTAAGGCCTGGCCCTCTTGGTCCAGAACCAGAAGCTCCCAGCCCAGAAGAGAGATGATGGCTGACCAGCTCCCAGGCTCCCACATGGGCCAAGTCTGAATTACAGGGGCAAATTTGAGGTGATTCCACCAGCTCCCCCCTCTATAAACTAATCACCTGCAGCCCCCCTCTAATTCCAACAGAAGGAAAGAGGTCTGGCTTCAGGTGACACTCCGTCCTGCATTTGATTGACCAATCAACTCAAGTGAGGACCCGGTTTGTGGGGGCAATAAGCTGACTTTGTATAAAACATACAGAAGTATGAAGGCTATTGCTTAACACCTTGTAAGCCGCCCTGAGTCTCTGGAGAAGGGCGGCATATAAATCAAAATCAAAATAATAATAATAATAATAATAATAATAATAATAATAATAATAATAATAATAATAATAATAAAAGTTTGGATTTGAGTACAGCAAAAACCACTGGGAACATCAGGTTGAGAAAGTTTTAGAGAATGAGAAACTCAAGATCTTGTGGGACTTTAGGATTCAGACTGACAGGCACTTGGTCCACAACACACCTGACATAACAATAGTTGAAAAGAAAAAAGTACGGTTCATTGACATTGCAATACCTGGTGATACACGGATTAAAGATAAGCAGCAAGAAAAAATCACAAAGTACCGGGACTTGCAAATTGAAGTTGAGCGACAGTGGAAAAAGAAATCGTGTGTTGTCCCAATTGTAATTGGAGCCCTTGGAGCAATACCCAAAGGGCTACTCCGCTATTTAGAAATTCTAAATTTGCCAGACTTGAACATTTTGACTCTACAAAAAACCACCTTACTCGGAACAGCTTACATCCTCCGACATTACCTTAACAGTTCCTAGGTCCTTGGTTAGAACTCGAGCTGCTGACCTATTAACCAGCCTCAAAGGCTGTGAATCTCACTAAAGATTAAATAATAATAATAATAATAATAATAATAATAATAATAATAATAATAAGAAGAAGAAGAAGAAGAAGTAGAGAAGTAGAGAAGTAGTACCAAACAACTCAGTTAAAATGATCTGGAGAAAAGTGTGTCCCAAAGTTCAGCTTCAGTGGTCTGGGCCTGAATAGAAAGGGCAAGAGGTCACGATGGTGAGGTTCTTCCAGCTTCCAGTCAGACATGGGACCTCTGCACTTTCCAAGATGTGGTGAAGGAGCCAGAGAGGAGCATAGTCCGTCCTGTAGTACCAGACCTCCCCTGCCCCCTGCAGCCTGTGGTGTCACCTGCTTCTTCTGCTCTTTGTAAGAGGACACACACCCGGTCTCTGCAAGGGTTGTCCTGCTTCCGCCTCAGAGCATCCCCAGGCCTGCTTGGTTTCTGGGCCAGAGGGTGCCCAGCTCCTCTGATGGTCAGAATTCTTAAGGGTTCTACCTGAACAAGTTACATCCTGTTCGATGCTTGGAACTTACTTCCTCTCTTGGAGTGGTGTGTGCCCTTGGCCACTTGAAACAGAAAGAACCCGAGGTCTGATGACATCAGTTGTCATCTCTCTCAGTGAAGGGCACAATTTGCCTAGGCAATACTGTCCCTAGGTAGCCAGTTGAATAGTTGCACCTGGTGGACATCTACCCATGGTTCCAAAACAAGTGGGGGGGAAAGCTGCCATGGGAAACCGCAGGACCGAACTGCTCAAGCCATTCTGAGGTTTTGAGACACACCTACTGACTCTGTAGGTGACTCAGATGGGAGACGAAAGAAGTATCAAGATTCAGGAGGCCAGCAATGGGCTAAAGCCAGCAAGAAGAATATTAAAAGGGACCAAGAAGGAATTCAAGGCAGGAGCACTGGCTGGTGAGGAGGAAGTACTGGGCAGCAGCAGCAGCAGCAGCAGCGTGGGGTGGGTGCAGACTGAACTGCTTGTTGCAACTCAACACGGGAGCCAAAAGGCCAGTCCTTTGCTGCATAGCTCAGGTCAGATGCAGAGATCAGGATCAGCCTCTTTTCCTGTTCTCTGTTGGTCAGACCACAGCTAAAATGCTGTGACTTGATTCTCGGCAATCAAGCAACATTTTGGGAAGGACAGCTGGACACCGCCTGCACCATCTTCATCAGACAAGGTCTTCACCAGAGCAGCTTTCCTTTCCTGCAAAAAGTTGCTGGGACGAAGCATTTGTTCCCTGGGGAAAGCACCCTGATGTCTACCTCATGGCCAGTGTTCTGGAGGGATTGCCCATAACCTCCTGAGATCTTTACACCTGCTCCAGGGAGCCAGCCTTCCTCCAAGGTAGAGGGCTTTTCTGTGCCCACAGACCGCTCTAGATGGCAGCTCATTTGCCAGGAGGCAGTGAGACTTTTCTCCTAGTCTTCTGTTGACTTCCTGGACTGGTGAAAGATCTCAGCAGCCTTTCCTGACAGCGTTTCACCCTGCCCCCACCCCCGCCATTCAGGCGAGGGTGCCAAACCTCAGTTCCAGGAAGGGCATGCACTCCATTTCCTGGGCCACAAACTCAGAATTAGAGATCACTCATTGGGAAAATGGACATTTCCTGAACATCAGGACCCTCGGAGGCAACTTTGAAGTTCTTTAAAATGTCAGAAGAACAGAAAATATCCAAGAGGGAATTGGGGAGCCAGATTTGCTTAATTGTAAATATTGGGGCAACCTAGAAGCAGAGATACAAAACTGAATGCAGTCTGTACAACCCAAGTCCTTCTTTCTGTAAAGCATAAAAGACCCCCTCCAGAGCATTCAGGGGACAGCCTTTGAAAGAGGGAGTCTTGTCACAGGAGCATCCAAGATTCAGGAGAAGTTCTTATTTCAGTTTGGACCCATCTTTAGAGCGCTCCATGGCTTAGGACCTGGGTACTTACAAGATCACCTTCTGCTACCAATAGCCTCCCACCAGCCAGTACGCTCCCACAGAGAGGGACTCCTCAGGCTGCCGTCGGTCAAACAATGTGGACTGGCGACCCCCAGGGGGAGAGCCTTCTCTGTGGGGGCATCCGCCCTCTGGAATGAATTGCCCCCAGAGATATGGATGATCCCTGACCTACGCATCTTTCGCCGTGCCCTCAAGACGTTATTGTTCCAACAAGCTGGGCTGGCCTAAACATTAATTTTGATGGGTTGCTTTTATTTTTTAATCATGTCGGGGCCAAATTATTTAATTTTATGGCACCAGCTGATTATATCGGGACGCCGGAAGCCACAGCCACTTGGTCTTGGAAGGGTTGAGTCTGAGCCTATTTCTCCCCATTCAGACCCGCACGGCCTCCAGGCAGTGGGACATCACATCAAGGGCATCACTGGGGTGGTCTGGGGTGGAGGTGTACAACTGAGTATCATCAGCGTACTGATGGACTCTCACCCCAAAACCACGGATGATCTCACCCAGCGGCTTCACATAAATGTTGAACAGAAGGGGTGAGAGGACCGACCCTTGCGGCACTCCCCATGCGAGATGCCTCGAGGTCGACCTCTGCCCCGCCAACACAAACTGCGAACGGTTGGAGAGGAAGAAGAACCACCGTAGCACGGTGCCTCCTATTCCTAACCCCCTCAACTGCTGCAGCATGATACCATGGTCGATATCAAAAGCCGCTGAGAGATCTAATAGGACCAGGACAGAGGAGCAACCCGTCCCGAGCCCTCCAGAGATCATCCACCAATGCGACCAATGCCGTTTCCATACTGTACCCCTGCCTGAAGCCCAACTGGTATGGATCCAGATAGCTAGCTTCATCCAGGTACTGGGGAAGTTGTGCCACCACACTCTCAACAACCTTCGCCACAAAGCGAAGGTTGGAGACCAGTCGGTAGTTAGCTAATATAGCCGGGTCCAGGAATGGCTTCTTGAGGAGGGGCCTCACCACCGCCTCTTTCAAGGCAGCAGGAAAGGTACCCTCACTCAAAGAAGCATTTATAATCCCCTGGAGTCAGCCTCGTGTAACCTCCCGGGAGGCCAGTACCAACCAGGAGTGACACAGGTCCAATAAACATGTGGCAGCACTAATCCTACCCAGAATTCTGTCCACGTCCTTGGGAGCCACAGGATCAAACTCTTCCCAGATAGTATTCTCAAGACCTACCCCCGTCTCCTCCCCTGGACTCACCCAGTCGGAGTTCAAGCCTTCCCGAATCTGAGCGACTTTATCATGCAGGAATTGCACAAAATCCTCAGCTCGACCTCAAGGGATCTTCCCACACTCCTCCCCGAAGAAGGGAGTGGGTCACCCTGAACAGAGCAGCTGGGCGGTTTTCTGCAGATGCGATAAGAGCAGAAAAATAATTAAATTTTGCCGCTTTTATCGCCACTAGGTAGGTCTTGATATAAGACCTCACCAGTGTTCGGTCAGAATTAGATTGACTAGTCCTCCAGATGCTCTCTAGGCGTCTTTTCTGACACTTCATCTCTCTCAGCTCCTTAGAGAACCAAGGTGCCAATTGAGATCGGCATCAGGTCAGAGGCCGCAAAGGCACGACACGGTCCAAAGCTCTGGCAGCCGCACTATCCCAGGCGGCCACCAGCTCTTCAGTCGAGTCATGTGCTAGAGTCTCAGGAAATGGCCCAAGCTCCATCAGGAACCTTTCAGGGTCCATCAGGCGCCTGGGACGGAACCACCTGGTCAGTTCCGTCTCCCTGCGGCGGGGGAAGCGGCTGGAAAGTCCAAGTGAAGGAGCGAATGATCTGTCCATGATAAGGGTTTAATGTCTAAGTCCCCTCTACCAAGATCATTCAACCACTGACCAGAGACAGAAATCAAGACCAGAGTGTGTCCCCCTGTGTGAGTGGGGCCTTGAACTAACTGGGTCAGGTCCATGGTCGCCATGGAAGCCATGAACTCCCGAGCCACCTATGACGCCTCGCCAGCGGATGGCAGGTTGAAATCCCCTATGACAATAAGTCTGGGGGTATCAACCGCCATCCTGGCAATAACATCGAGTAGCTCTGGTAGGGTCGCTGCTACGTGGCAGGGAGCCAGGTACGCAGTCAGCAAACCTATCTGCCCCCCACGACCCCATTTCACAAAAAGAGACTCACATCCGGCTATCTGAGGAACAGTGGTCTCCCTCGGATGAAGACTTTCCCTAATAATCGCCGCCACTCCCCCACCCCTCCTTTGAGCCCTCAGCTGATGAAATGCACGGAAACCTGGTGGGCACATTTCAATGAGGGGAACCCCCCCCTCCTGGCCCAACCAGGTCTCTGTAATTCCAGCCAGGTCCGCACCCACCTCCAATATAAGATCACAAATGAGGGGGGCTTTATTAACTACGACCTGGCGTTACACAACATCAGCTGAGGACCCGGGGCCAGCGACTCTGTGCAACCCAGGACACGAGTCGCGCATTGGGGGCCGGAGTGCACAATCGCTCGTAAACAGCGCGTGCGCCCCCCTGGAACATAATATGGCCCCCTGCGCCCATCATATCTGCCCCTCCCACTTATTGTTTCAATTACACTGAGAGATGTTCTACTTCCTAAAGAGAGATGGGTAGAAGAAATATTTTTGTTTAGTCACAGGCCACATTGCTTTAAGACCAGAAAGTAGTACTACTTTATTACTTTACAATTTGCAATTGTATTTTTTGTTGCTACACAAGCTGCCTGGCTTTGTCTCTGGGACACCCTGAGGTAAGGGGAAACATAAGTGAGGTGACCTGGGAAGACAGGGTAGTAGTGGGAAGTACAGTTGTGAACCCCAAGCAGGGTATAAGAAAGATTCAAATTAGAATCCAAGTTATTGGAGTGTTGAATTTTTGTTGACAATTTCCAGTTTTGTTTGCATCCAGCATATTCCTCCTTGTATCTAGCTCAGAAGCATACACACTACTCAGTTCAGCTAGCAAAACCATAGCTTGGTGTTTATTCATTGTACATCAGAAAGTTAATGGCAGAAATGACACAAAAGCCAAGCAAAATTGGGGGGACGGGGAGGATGGACGACGACAACATGAGGGCATCAACCAGAAGCAGCAATTTACTACTTCCATCTCAAAAGCCTCAGAACTGCCCAGAGCGAGTGGGAGAAATCGCCCTCTTTCCCTCTCATCTTCTGATGGGAAGGGAATCTTCCCTTTCTGTGAAAACACGCAGGGGATGCCAAGCATTCCTCAGAATTCACTGCACAACAGATCAAGAGCTCCATTAACTTTTAAAATCCAAACATTTCTCAAGTCTCCTCTTATTTTTGCATTTATCACCACCCTCACCTGAGCCCTTGGAAAGGAACATAGCTTATGGGGGAAGCTAAAAAGGATCCTTCCAGAAATGGCTTTGCTTGGGGAGGCTGTACCCAGAACGCTGCTTGGTCCGCACTAGATGTGAACTGCAAACCAGCCAACTTAGTTTATATTGTGTGGCCCCCGTCGGGGCTGCTAAGAATAGTTCAAGGTGTCCAACAACCCTCAAAATCTGGGTCAAGCGATCTATAGGTAAGGTTGCCATGCACACAGCTCATAAGTTAGGAACCAATTAGAAACACGGTCCCTACCTGGACCATGATGACCTCCGTATAGTCACTCATGCGCTTGTGACCTCCCGGATCGACTACTGCAATGCTCTCTACATGGGGCTGCCCGTGAAGACCACTTGGAGGCTTCAACTGGTGCAGAATGCGGCCGCGCGGGTAGTGATGGGAGTGTCCCGACACTCTGTTACACCCCTCCTGTGCGACCTGCATTGGCTACCGGTTGCCCTCTGGGTGAGATTCAAGGTGCTGGTTATCACCTATAAAGCCCTACATGGCCTAGGCCCGGGGTACCTGACAGACCATCTGCGGCCAGCGACAGCTCCCCATCGCCCGCTGCGTTCCCACAGGGAGGGCCTCCTTGGAGTGCTGTCGGCCAGGCAGTATTGTCTGGCGACTCCTAGGGAACGGGCTTTCTCTGTGGGCGCACCTACCTTATGGAATCAACTCCCCCTGGAGCTCCGGGTTGCCCCTGACCTGCGCTCTTCCCACCGTGACCTTAAGACAAGGTTATTTCGCCAGGCCGGATTGGACTGAAGCAGTTTTTAAGGAGAGTTTTAATGGTTTTTAACACTTAATATTTATTTTTATTTATTTTATTTTATTTTATTTTTAATTTGTATACCGCCCTTCTCCCTGAGGACTCAGGGCGGTGAACAGCCAAGTAAAAACATCAAGTACAAATATTAAAATACAGTTAAAAATATACATATATAAATTTGGCCCCGTTAATTAAAAACAATAAACAAAACACTTAAAAACACTTAAAAAATTAGGCCAGCCCGGCTTGCTGGAAAAGGAAGGTTTTAAGGGCACGGCGAAAGGCACTGAGGTCTTGGATTCTCCTTATCTCTGGAGGCAGTTGATTCCAGAGGGTAGGTGCCCCCCCCAGAGAAGGCTCTCCCCCTGGGGGTCACCAGCCTACACTGTTTGGCTGATGGCACCCCGAGGAGGCCCTCTCTGTGGGAGCGCACGGGTCGATGGGAGGTTGTCGGTGGCAGCAGGCAGTCTCGAAGATAGCTAGGCCCTATGCCATGGAGCGCTTTAAAGGTGATAACCAACACCTTGAAGCGCACCCGGAAGACCACTGGGAGCCAGTGCAGCTCGCGCAGGAGCGGTGTTACATGGGAGCGCCATGCTGCTCACGTCACTACCCGCGCTGCTGCGTTCTGGACCAGTTAGAGCCTCCGGGTGCTCTTCAAGGGGAGCCCCATGTAGAGAGCGTTGCAGTAGTCAAGGCGAGAGGTGACCAGGGCATGAGTGACTGTGCACAGGGAATCCCGATCAAGAAAGGGCCGCAACTGGCGAATCAGGTGAACCTGACAAAAGGTCCCCCTGGTTACAGCCGTCGGATGTTCCTCCAAGGACAGCTGCGTATCCAGGAGGACTCCCAGATTGCGAGCCCTCTCAGTGGGGGCCAACGACTCGCCCCCAATAGTCAGTGATGGAGTCAACTGACTATATCGGGATGCCGGGAGCCACAGCCACTCAGTCTTGGAAGGGTTGAGCCTGAGCTTGTTCCTCCCCATCCAGATCCGCACAGCCTCCAGGCACTGGGACATCACTTCAAGGGCATCGTTGGGGTGGCCTGGGGTGGAGATGTACAGCTGGGTATCATCAGCGTACTGGTGGTATCTCACCCCAAAGCCACGGATGATCTCGCCCAGCGGCTTCACATAAATGTTGAACAGCTTCACATAAATGTTGAACAGGAGGGTTGAGAGGACCGACCCCTGAGGCACTCCACATATAAGAGGCCTTGAGGTCGACCTCTGCCCCCCTGCCAACACGAACTGCGACTGGTCGGAGAGAAAGGAGGAGAACCACCGTAATACGGTGCCCCCCATCCCCAACTCTTCCAACCGGTGCAGCATACCATGGTCGATGGTATCAAAAGCCGCTGAGAGGTCTAACAGGACCAGAACAGAGGAGCAACCCCTGTCCCGAGCCCTCCAGAGATCATCAACCAACGCGACCAATGCCGTTTCCATGCTGTGCCCAGGCCTGAAACCCGACTGGAACGGATCTAGATAGGATGTTTCCTCCAGGAATTGCGGAAACTGTCGCGCGACCACACTCTCAACAACCTTTGCCAGGAAGCGAAGGTTGGAGACAGGACGATAGTTGGCCAATATTGCCGGATCCAGGGACGGCTTCTTGAGGAGAGGCCTCACCACCGCCTCTTTCATTTTTGATTTTATCTGTTTTTTTTTTTATTGCTGTGAGCCGCCCTGAGTCCTTTCCGGGGAGAGGGCGGTATATAAGCTTAATAAATAAATAAATAAATAAATAATAAGTGTTGAGAAATCAGACTTAACTACCACTGCCAGTAGCTCCAGCTCACATGGCTGTTGGCAAGCAAGCAAGGGAGCCCTCTGAGCATAGATGGCTCTGGGCATAGACATGGCCAGGCAGCTGGTCTGCAGAAGAACCACAACTATTCCAGCTGTATGTGTGGGTTCACACAATGCTGAGCCTCAAACTGGCCAACCATGGCAAAATCCAGTAAACTATGCAGCCTAGATAAAAACATTAGTGTGGTAGGTGCTTATTCCATGGAAACTATAGCTATAATTTCCTATAACTATAGACGGGTAATAAAATTCAACAACAATTAATACAAAAATCCCTTCTTTGTGGCTGGCAACAATAAAGCATCTCTCAGAATGTCCGAGCCAATTTCATGGTTCCTAAAAATTTAGAGGGTTGGTCTGAACACCTGGAAGATGCTCAGACTATGGAACACTTCTTGAGAGGCCTTTCACAGAAGCAGCCCAGGAAGAACAGGGTGGGAGCATGGAAGGGGCTTCATACTGTCAGCTCCCCACCTACCTCCCTACCATTGATATAAGATCAACCACTTGCACTAGAATCTTTCCTCTGACAGAACAATCCAGGCAGTCCAGGTCAAGCTGGGGGCCACTTGCAGCGGTCAGAAGCCTCCAAAGAGAATGTGACCTTTCCAGATATCTCTCTCTCTCTCTCTCTCTCATACCAAAAGAGGCAGCAACTGACCAAGTAGATGAGCATTAAGAGTCGTGTTTATTTTGATAGTTAAAGACCCCCCCCCCCACTGGACAGACTCTTGGGCCTGACAATGCTAGGTCCAGGTGTGGCGGTGGAAAACACAGGAACGCTGACAGCCTGTGCTTGGCTGGAGCTGCAGCCTCCCCACCTGCAGAGGCAGCCCATGGATGGCACACACAATACTTGTCAAGAGCCACCACCTCTGTCACCCCAGGATAGCAGTGATCCCCACAAAGCTCTTTTGTCAACTTAGCCACAAGTTCAAGCTAAGACACGTGCTGGTCAGCAGCTCCCCTCTGCGTGGACTATTCCATATTTCTCTGTGTATCTCCTGTGAAGAAAGAGAACAACTTCAGCACAAGGGACCACTTTCTGCCACCCCCCCAAGGGTGCTTCCTGTGCAACCCTTTGTCCACAGAAAAAGAGGATCCACCACCTTCTGGCGTAGTCCCAGAGCGCTTGCTTTCGTTCCTGTAGAGAGAGTTGTCTGGCTTCTGCAGATCTGGCAAAGACCTTCCCCAATGCCTAAGGAAAACAGAGGCCCCTTTAGGAACCTGCCCAAACATGCTTCCTGCAGACAAACACCTGTAGCCTTCTGGACCTGAATGCAAGTACCGGGGCCATTTGGGAGGTGGAAGGATCCTGAGCACCATAGAAAGAGGGAGCTGCAGCCACAAAGCCTTCGGTCTCTGCCTCTGGTACGAAGGGAACCCGCCCCTCCAAAAGATTGGCAATTGTGGTGTCCACGCAGTTCGTCTGAGCTGAAGAAGGAAGAAACGAGGAGCTCTCTTTAATGAAGATAAGCGCCAACTCAAGGTTCTTTCTCATCACCACACAATCCCTCGTAGCTGAGGCTTCCTTCCCACATGCACAGGGCCGGATTTTCCTATAGGCTAACTAGGCTTCAGCCTAGGGCCTCAAGATCAAGAGG
Organism: Pituophis catenifer annectens; assembly: GCF_029215685.1. Lineage (NCBI taxonomy): Eukaryota > Metazoa > Chordata > Lepidosauria > Squamata > Colubridae > Pituophis > Pituophis catenifer. The sequence continues at coordinate 84,473,778 of NW_027256888.1, forward strand.
GGCCTACATTCAAATTGTTAGCAAAATTAAAATTACACTTTCACTATAGGTGAAAGGGCCTCATAAGTGGAATAGCCTAGGGCCTCTTTTCATCTAAATCCAGCCCTGCACGTGCATCTCAGTTGCACTGCTTTACATGTGCTTTCCCGTTGAAGGATGAGGCACATGTGCTTAAGAAATTCAGTCAAATGACAATGATGTGCAGAGAAAATGATTGTCCACATTTTCAAACACCCAAAATAAAAAAGGGCAGAAAGAAAAATGATGCTGTTTATCATTGGGAAAACTTTATCTCCCCCAAAGGCACCTTGGAAACGTGCTTGCTGTCTGTTCTTCCTATAAGCATTACCCCGTAATCGATGCACACTCATCCTAGGAAGCCCTGCTTAGGGCTTGACCAAGTGCCAGGAAATCTGCCAAAGGCCCTCTGTGCTGCAAAAGGCTGCCTGCCATTCCCAGGTTCACAAGCTGCAACCCTTCCCTTCCCGAGGCCCCAGGAACCATCTTGGCTGAAGGGCACAGCACCACCTGCTGCTTCCCTTTCCTTACCTAGGTCCTTGCGGATAGCTGCCATGGGCACCTGGGGTAGAACTTCTTGGACGCGCCGGGCCATGCCTATCAAGTGTACATCCTCTGTGGAGGCCATGCTGCGGGAGACTTGAGGCCGACCCCCAGAGGGCTGGCTTGGCTCTGCAAAGGAAGGAAGGAAGGAAGGAAGGAAGGGAGTGAAGCCGTTTCCTGCAGCCCCCCCTCCCCCCTGCAGCATGGCCTTCTCTCCCAGTCATGCTGAACCTGGTACCCTCCTTGGCAGATCCTGTCCAGCTGCCTCTTCCAATAAGGTGGGACTAAAGATTCGGGGAGAACTTCCAACTGCTGCTCCAACACAGGGCAGCTGGAAGCTGCACACTCAAGGGGTTGATGCAGAGACTTACGTGGGAGAGGACGGGAAGCTGGAGGGTGGTGGCGGAGACGCTTCAGGTGCTCTGCTTTGTCAGCGGCTGTGAGGCACGTAGACACCACGCCCAGCTCCAGAGCTAGAAGCTACAAAGAGCAGAGAGACAAGCTGTGACGTTCTGATCTTCTGAGCATTTCCCCCACCTCCCCGGCTGCCATTAATACCTCTTGAACTCGCAGGGCAAACTCTTCCTGGGTCTCCTCAGCTTGTCTGCACATGGAGGGCAGCCACCTTGAGGGGAGAGCAAGAGGCCCTCAGGATTTCAGACTCAGACCGCCAATTCCTTGCTGTCCAGGCTGAGGGACTTCCGAGTCTGGATCCAAAGGGATCTGGTAGCCCACGTCCCACAAAAATCAGAGAGATTTAGTACCTTACTTGATAAACGGTGACAGGAACGAAGAAAGTCCAGAGCAGCTCAGTAATCCAGGAAGCGCCAGCCACACTCTGGAAGGGAAGGGAAAATGGGGGCTGTCGAAGAGCCACAGCCAGGCAGCCCCAAGGCCTCCTCCCAGCCCCAGACTCACCACAGCCACGAAGGGCCTCCAGACCCGCAGAGCCAACGGCTGCACCACGTCCGCAATGGAGAAGGGCCAAGAGCTGCAAAGGGAAGGGGCAGCGGGTGAGCCGGATTACAGGCGCCAGGCTGTACAGCCCCAGCCCCCCCCCTCCGGGCCCACCTGAAACGCAGCAGGCCCACCCGGCCGTTGGTGGTCGCCTCCTCGGGGAAGAGCAGCAGTGGCGGGTTGCCGCCCTGCGAGCAGTAGCCCTTCAGCGACTCCAGCAGCTCCGCGCGGCTCTCGGCGCCGGCCACCTCCAGGAACCCGCGGGACCAGCAGACGAAGCCGGCGGCGCCGTTCAGCACGGGCTGCGGGGGAGACGGGCGCGGAGCGGTCAAGACTGCGGGGACGGCCACCCGCCCGGCAGCCCCCTCCCTGCCCTGCCCAGCGGCCCCGCTCACCGCGCTGCAGGAGGCCAGCAGGCCCAGGACGTTGTGGTCGAAGGGCGTGACGTGGTTGGCTACCAGGACGCGGGCGCGGGCGCTGCGCGGGCGGCTCTGCCACACGAAGAGGCCCAGCACGGAGCACATGGCGCGCACCAGGAACCTGCGGGCGGAGCAGCCGAGAGCTCAGGAGCGGCGCGGGGGCCCCGCCGACCCCGCTCCCCCCGCCAGGCCCCGGGGCCGCGCTCACCTGCGCGGGGCACCGTCCGGGAGCGCGCAGCTGACCAGGAAGACGTGCAGCCCCACGAAGAGCCGCACCAGCAGCAGGCACAGCCCCACCGGCGCGTAGAGCAGCAGCGCCAGCAGCAGCGGCAGCGGCCCGTCGCTCGGCAGCCTGCGGAGAGAGGCGCGCGGAGAATGGCTGGAGAGCCCCGGCGGCCGGCAGGCCTCCCCTCCTCCCTCCCCCGCGGAGCCTCGCTCCGGACTCACCGGTGGGAGTCGAAGAGGCGCTCGGGGCTGGCGGCGGCCGGGACGGGAGGCGGCTCCATGCCTCCCCGGGGGCGCGTCGCCGGCCTTCACGGGCAGCCCGCGGGCGCGGCGGCCATCTTAGGCGCCTGGCGGGCAGGCGGAAGAAACGCGGTCGCGCGGCCCCGCCTCTTCCGGCGCCGCTAGAGGGGCCTACACTACAACTCCCGGCCTGCCCCGCGGCTCCCCCAGTCGAGCGATGGCGACGAGGCTGGCGGCGGCGGCGGCGGCCCTGCGGGCGTTCCCCGGGCGGCGGGGGGCGGCTCTCGCGGCGGCGGGGGCCCCCGGGGGCGGCTCGCGCGGAGAGCGGCGCTCGGCTTTCCCGTCCCTGCGTTGGGCGGCGGCGGCGGGCGGAGCGGCGGCGGGGGCGGCGCTGGGGCTGCTGCTGAGCGGGGCGGGCGGCCAGGAGCGGCCGCGGCTGCAGGTCCTGAGCGCTGCCGTGCCGGCCTCCCCGCCGCGCTCCCCGCGCAGCACCTACAACTTCATCGCGGACGTGGTGGAGCAGACGGCGCCGGCGCTGGTCTACATCGAGATCCTGGGCAGGTGGGGGGGGCGCCTGGGGGGGCGCGGGGAGGGGGGCGGGTGGCGTGGACTGAGCGCCGCTGTGCTCCCCCCTCTTCCGCTCCCGCAGGCACCCCTTCTCGGGCCGGGAGGTGCCCATCTCCAACGGGTCGGGCTTCGTGGTGGCGGCTGACGGGCTGGTGGTGACCAACGCGCACGTGGTAGCCAACCGGCGGCGCGTGCGGGTACGGCTGGCCAGCGGGGAGCTGTACGACGCGGTGGTGCGGCAGGTGGACCAGGTGGCCGACATCGCCACCCTCAAGATCAGCCCCAAGGTGGCCCTCCCGCCTCCCCGGGGACAGGGCGGGGGAGAGCGCGAACCGGGGGTGGGTGGGCTGTCCGGCGCTGAGCCCGCTCTCCTCCCCGCGTAGCACCCGTTGCCGACGCTGCGCCTGGGCCGCTCCTCCGAAGTGCGGCAGGGGGAGTTCGTGGTGGCCATGGGCAGCCCCTTCGCCCTGCAGAACACCATCACCTCGGGCATCGTCAGCTCGGCCCAGCGTGGAGGCCGGGAGTTGGGCTTGGCCGCCTCCGACATGGAGTACATCCAGACGGACGCCGCCATCGACGTAAGCTCCCCGGGAGGGGGATAAGCGTGTGTGTGTGTGCGTGCGCGCGCGCGTGCGTGGGCTGCTCGGAATCATGCCTGAAGGTGAGATGGGAGGCGGTAAAGGGTTGTGAAGAAGCTGCAGTTGCTGCTTTGACAGACCGTCTTTTCTCCTTCACAGTTTGGGAATTCCGGGGGCCCCCTAGTCAACCTGGTAAGCTTGAGAAGACCCGCTGCCCCCGCCCCCTCCCCCCAGTTTTGGCACTCCTAGAAGAGCCATTGCATGGGTGCTCTTTTCCTGTGTGGGTGGGGGGGGGGAGATGACTGATTTTTGCGCAAGACGGCTCCTCTTCTGCCACCCCTTTCGGAGACTGGCCAGACCCTTCTTATCTCTCAGGACGGGGAAGTGATTGGTGTGAACACCATGAAGGTCACACCCGGGATCTCTTTCGCCATACCCTCCGACCGCCTGCGAGTCTTCCTGGAGCAGGAGCAGAAGCACAAGGGTGAGGAGGAGCTGCAAGACAGGGTGGCTCTTGGGTGCCTCTCAAGGTGGGGTGTGTGTTCCCGCACTGTGGCCCAGCTTCCCTCCCTCCTTGCAGGCATTCTGAATGCTGCCACAGAGTGCCCTCCCCGCCCCCCCCCTTCCTGACTCTTCTGCCCTAGAAGCGCTTGAAGTGGTTGAGGCTGGGTGGGTGGGTGGGGAGGGGAGTGGGGGGAGTGGGCCCGTACAGATAGTTGCCTTTCCTGTTGCAGAGTCCTGGTTCGGGGGCTCTGAGGGCAGGCGCCGCTACATTGGGGTGATGATGCTGACTTTGACTCCCAGGTAGGACCACTGGCATGATTTCAGCCAATTCCAGGTTAGGTGGAGGGCCTCTTGCCCAGGGTGAAATGCTCCTGGTTCGGACCGGATCGCCCAATCCGTGAGCGATGGTGGCGGGTGGTTCGGAGAACCGGTAGCAAAAATTCCTGCGCCCCCCCCATGCGCACCTGAGTCGCACGATCATCAGAGCCTTTTTTGTTTTACTTTTAAAAGCATTTTTTCTACAATCTTCCGACGAAAAAATGCTTTTAAAAGTAAAAAAAAAAGCCTCTGATGATCGCGCGGCTCAGCTGGGATCGTCAGAGGCTTTTCAAAACATTTTTTTCTGCAACCTCTTGGGCGAAGAGGTGGTAAAAAAATGCTTTGAAAAGTCTCTGACGATCTCAACTGAGTTGCCTGATCGACAGAGGCTTTTCAAAGCATTAGAAAAAATGCTTCGAAAAGTTTTAAAAAAAAAAAGTTGGCCATGCCCACCCAGTCACATTACCCCCCCCAAGCCACGCCCACAGAACCAGTAGTAACAAATTTTACATTTCACCCCTGCTCTTGCCCCAACTAAGTTCCAGCTGGCAGAGCTGGCTCTTCCTGGCTCGTCTCCTCGTCTTTGGCCAGAGTAGCAGCAGCTGCAGGGCAGGCCTGTTTGCACCTTCTATTCTGGGTCTGTGGGGATGCAGGATTGTCCTGCTCCCTCCCTGCTTCACTGGGGAGGCCAGGCTTGGCTCTCGGGAAAGAGGAGGGGTCTGGTGCTGCCAGGAAGGGTGGCCCACGGGAGGATCATGCCTGCATTCTCTTCCCAGCATCCTGTCAGAACTGAAGGGGAGGAACCCGTCCTTCCCTGATGTCTCCTACGGAGTCCTTATCCACAAGGTCATCGTGGGCTCCCCTGCTCATCAGTGAGTGCTGGGCTGGGGGGGAGGGGAGGGTCCTTGGTCTCCTGCCAGCTGGAACTTAGTTGGGGCAAGAGCAGGGGTGAAACGTAAAATTTGTTACCACCTGCTCTTCTCTTCCCTCACAGGGCGGGTTTAAAAGCAGGGGATGTGGTAACAGAGATCAACGGGAGGACATCCCGACGGGCAGAAGACATCTATGAAGCTGTGCGAACCCAGAGCCGCCTGACACTGCAGGTCCACCGTGGCTATGAGGTGCTCCTGCTGACTATCACCCCAGAAGTCACAGAATAGGGGACTCAAAGCAGGACTCAGCCCTCCCCCTCATTCCAAAAGCTCTTTCCGTTGATGCAAGAGCAGGCTGGTCCGCTGATCCCCATGGCCTTGGCAGGAAAAATCGATGGGACCTGGCTGGTCTGGCACAGAGCCTCTTGTTCCTCTGGCGGGCCCCTTCATTCTGGGGTTCTGGAGAAGGGGCAGTGGGCCACTGTCTCCAGGAGCCTTTAGTGGAGAACCTGTATCTGTCTGGCCTTTAGAATGAAAAGTGACCCTGAAGGCACTTACGCCACTCCCGGCTAGACGACTGGCAAGCAAGAGACCTTGCCCGGGGAATCTTTCCTGGACTACCATCTTGCCCAGCCTGTCCCTTGGAAAAGGGACACTCCCCACGAAGTGTTCTTAAACCCTGTAATCCGGGTGTTTGGAACCCTGTTGAGCACATCCTCGACAAGGTGACAGGAGTTTTTGCCCGCTTGCGAGGGAACCCCCACCTCTTTTCCACGTGCTCTGAAAGAGAAGCTGGGGAGTCTCACCTAAGAGCAGTAGTTCTGCGGTCAGAAGGACGCTATACTTTGTGCCAGCCTATCCCATCTGCAGAGACCGCCTCCAGCAGTAGTGGGCTTCAATTTTGGCCGCTACTAGTTTGTTCATGGGTGTGCGCGAGCGCAACACTTCTGTGCATGCGCAGAGACGTCCGGTCAGGTGGGCAGAGCCTCCTGCACGGGCGAATGGGTAGCAACCCACCACTGCCTCCAGGCTGGGTATGTTGGGAACTGGAGTCCAGCAGTTGTGGCAGCTGTGAACTTTGGAAAGCCCGATGTAAAGGTTGGGAGTGTGTTTGCTGAAATCAATTACATTTTTCAAGACAGCGGTGTTTCTGTCTTCCCTCCAGCGCTGTTCCTTATAAGGCCTCTGTCTCCCTTCGGCTGGGTGTTGTTAGGGGGCAGGAGCTGCTGTGCCCTTCTGGCGTGGGGAGTCCTCTGAGCTAAGCCGGACAGACGGAAGGAGGGGGAGTTTTTGTGGAGGGGGGCCGTGTGCAGACCTCCTGCAGTGCTAACTCTCATCTTAGGTTCCTGTGGGTCATTCAGTAATTCAGTGGAAGTGGGGTATGTGTGTGTGTGAGACAGGGCACTCGAGAGAGCGCTTTCTTTTCTCCCCCATAATCACCCTGCAGAGAGCCCCATGGTGGCCGGGAAGCACCTGTTTCCCGCAGGGCGGCTGCATTCTGCGGCACAGGCCTGAAGCAGGATGGAGGAAACGCTAAGGCGACAACAGCCTCCTCCCTCTCCCAGACACTGAGTCAGGACACACCTGGGGACACAGACAATTAACTTTATATAGGAGGGCCCAGGTTGGTCCCAATGCAGGCAGTGCTGAAGCCCCAGATAAAGGCAGTTGGCTGGGCGGCTGAGCAGAGACGTCCCCTTCCCAGCTAGATGCAGGAGCAGCTGTTTGGGATGCCTGCGGCACCTCTTGTGATCAGAGAAGGACAGTCGGCTGAGAAGAATGCCAGGGAGGGAGAGTTGTGGGGTGGAAGTCTTGTCCTGGCTGAGCCGTTGGGACGGATAGTGCCTTTCAGCTGCCCAGGAGTCAGTCCCGCCTCATGGCAAGGCAACTACTGAATTGTCAGCTGGGGGGATCAGGAGCCCTCTTGCCCGCTGCTGTGTCACTGGTGACAGCTGCCCGCCTTGTGCCCAGAAGGAGGCAGCTGCCGCCTATACAACCTGGTTGTTGCTCTGTCCTGGATACTGTTCGGAGGGCCCGTTGGCCTCATTGCTCAGGGCATCACCTGTGGCAAGGCATTTGAAAAGGGATGAATTGCTTTGACACAAGAGGCCCCAAAGAGCCCACTGCCAGGTCTGCATCCCCCTTGGGCCTGCCATACCTATGTGGCAGCGATGCACCCAGATACGGTGGCCGTCATACTTGCAGCTGCATTTCATGGCATTGTTGGTGAAATCGCTCTCTGCCACTTCATACCTGGGGTTGATCACCACCTGGGGAGGAGAAGGTGAGATGGGAGGACAGCTGGAGGTGAGGCCCACAGGACAGGGGTGCCACTGTGGCTGCACAGCGGGGTTGGCTTTATTGGGCATCCCATCTCATTTCCCCCATCTCTCTGGGCTGCAGGACAGAAGGCCCAACTTTGCATTGTGCTCTGCTGACCTTGTGAATCTCCACCCCGTGTCCAGCTTTGCAGCTGAGGCCTGGCAGTCTCCACATTTATGCCCTCCCACACCTGGTGCCCAGATTCGCGACATTGCTGACTGAAACCACCAAAAGCCACTCCTGCCTCTTCCCGCAGAGCCTCACCTGCAGGATGTAGTTCCCTGCCTTGACATCTGTTATATCGATCCACTGGCAGTCAATATCATGCCTGTAGAGGTCCCAGCAGCCCACTGTGATGCCCTGCTCTCCAAAGTTGGCACATTCGTAGCGTTTGCCCACCTCTGCCCGAGGGAGGGAGGGAGAGAAGGAAGGCTGGATTGGGCCTTGCAGGCAGGAACCTTAACCCTAGCGTGTAGATCTGAGGGTGGGCGCAGCTGGACACCTGGCCCTGCTGGGTCACTGCCAACACAGGGCTGCCTACCTTCTTCGCATTCTGTGTCCTCCAGGCAGAAGCTGGCTTTGTGTCCTTCAGCCACCCTGGTCCCGTTAAGCGTCAGGAGGTCGTAGTGCGTGAAGACATCCATGCTGTGGTAGTGCCTGAAATGGGAGAGCCCAGAGCATGAGAGCCCCTGTTCTGGGTAGGGGGAATGGGGGGGATTCACCAGGCTGCTGCCCCTCCTCACCCTCACCCGTGGCACTCGTGCCAGACCCAGGAGTGACGTCCTGCCTTGGGGCGGAAGTCGGCCCGGCCATTGTTGTGGATCTGGGAGGAGAAGCGCAGCAGCCGGCGGTGTCCATAAGGCCAGTTGGCACTACGGGCAGTGCTGGACAGGCAGTTCTCCTCTGCCGCGCAGTAGAGCATGTGCAGAGGGCGGTCCTCGATGTACGCCGTCTCTTGCACCAGTGCCGCATGGAGCAACAAATCTGAGGCAGCTGTGAAGATGGAAGGAGATGGGTGCTGCCTGGGGAGCTAAGAGGTCTGGTGTCTGTCTAGCAAATCAGGTGGGATTTGACTGAAGACTGTATGGGGAGTCCCCTGCCTGTCCTGACAGGAGAGGGAGGCTGGCCTGTAGTGCTGGGCTCTGGCCAGGCCACATAAGCCACAAATTGGGAAGAAGGCACCCCAAACGCTCTTACTCTCGGAGCAGATGACGCCAGCAGCAAAGCGGGTCCCTGTCTTCCGGCAGGAAACTCTGCTGTCGTGCTGGCAGTGGCTCAGCGTCATCTCATGCCCAGCACACCTCACTCCACTCAGCACCATTTCGGTCACGTTGCTGGCATCCCAGTACCAGGTTTCCTTGGAGACCATGCAGGAGGAAAGCGAGAGGGACGCTCCGTGAGCCCAGCCAGAGGTGGAAGTGCAGCTTGACTGGCCCTCCAATGGGAACATCCCGCCCCCAGCCACCACCCCCTCCAGCCGATAAGAGCTAGGGTTGAGCAGCCCTGAACCCCTGGCATCTACTGGACCAAGATAACCCTGTCGGGATAACCCTGGGCAGCTAGCTCTCCAGCCTCCGACAGCCGTTGGTTAATTTCACATGGGAACCATTATGCGCCCTGCCCCCACCCTTCAGGCCAGGTGTGTGGGACCCACATTTGTGGCATGGCTTAGGCCCATGGGTGAATCCCTCCCCCAGGGTGCACCAGCCTGCATGGGGAACTCCCCATGAGGTGGTGCCCAGCCTCCCTCCTAGCAGCCAAGCTTGACCTTGGCAGCGGTGACCTACTTGCAAGCCATGGTTGGCAAAGCCCAGGCCCAGCTGACGGCAGGCCACCATCGCTTCGAGGGTCCCCCAGCCTTCTCCGCAAATCAGCCCCCACTGGCGGGCACGGTTGCCCCTGGCTGCCATGGCTACTTCGACCCGCCCCTCAAAACGGCTCCGGCCCCCACTTAGGCGGATCTGTGGAGAAAGTGAGGGAGGCCTGCCTGAGCCAGGGAGGCAGGCCGGCTGCTTCTCCGGGGAGTCAGTGTCCCTCCAACTACCAGCGATAGAGAGGCTCCCCTGCTGCCAGATTTGCCCTCTCCTTTTTCTGGATTTCCCAAGATGGCCCCAAGCCCCCTATCCTGCCCCCTTTGCAATTTCCTCCCAAAGTCTGCCAGAGACTTCCTTTTGGGTGGGGGCGGAAGGACGGACCACCCAGGCATATCTCACCTCTTCCCTGAGGCTGGACCCTGCCCTCCTTCCCAGAGCGGAAGAGGCATGGGAAAAGCTTTGGATGCCAAGGATGGCACAGCGGCACCAGAGTGAGACCCTGGTCCAAATGTAAAATGGGGAGGCATTACAGAGCTGGGAGTGGGAAGAGTTCCTGGAGTGCGATGGGGAGAGATCAGACAAGTGGCAGCCACACTTTGGAAGAGGACTAGCCAAGAAAGGCGCCGGTTGGCCCCTTCCAAGACAAGCCTTGAGCTGGCTGTGTGCAGCCACATGCAGACAGCTGCAGGGTGCTTAGGATGGGGGCCAATGGTCCTTTTGCTCCCCGCTGAGTGGGTCGGGTGGGCTGCTCAGGTGAGGCACCTGCAAGAAGACTGCTTGGGGGGGCTTGGGAGCCATGGAAGCCTTGCCCCACCCTGTGAGGAGGGGGGCTCCTGCTCTGGGGCTGCCCCCAAGGCCTTGGTCAGCTGACTGGCCAGAAGAGAGAGGCGCTGCTTGCACCCTCCCCCCGCCACCACCCCCGCTTCCCTGCCCAGCCAACCGTGGTCTCATGGGCCATGTAAGGCACATTGCAGCGGACGCCCGCATCCTCCGAGTGCCTGCAGTCCTGCTGGGTGATGTTCTTGTGTGGACAGCTCCAGAGAGACTTTTCGGGGCCCAGGCACTGGACCTCACTCAGGTGGATCTGGCCCATCCCTGTCCAGAGAGTGGAAAGTCAAGAGCAGCCTTCCTCACATTGACCCCCCCCTTGGCTGCTGCATCCCAGCTGCTAGCAGGGGTGCCGCAAAGGCTGCTGTGACCCCCCCAGCACACCAGAGCGGCAACTGTGACCCTCCCAGCCCACTGGAGAAGCCTGCCTCAAATAAGCCCAGAGTCGCTTGTGGTGGCACCGGATGATCTGGCTGGTGTCCCCCTCACCTTGGCCCATGCGTGCTCCTGTCAGGGCTTCCTTGGCACTGCCAAAACCCAGCTCACGGCAGACCACGCTGGCTGACAGCAGGTTCCAGCGGTTGTCACAGACAGTGCCCCACTCGCCATTCTTTAGCACCTCCACCCGGCCCTCGCCAATCTTGGCCCCCCCTTTCAGCCGGACCTGCTGCTGTGGAGGAGCACAGGAAGGATCAGTGTCAGGGGCTTCTGTGCCCAGCCCGCCTTCCCCGGAGGCATCCTGGATGCCAATGGCCCCATCCTTTGCTCACCTGTTGCTGTGGCTGCTGCCCTCGCCTCTTTTTCTGGGCATTTCCTGCAGCAAAGAGGAGGCCTGGCACACAACTCACCACGGCCGGCATGCCGCCCTTGCAGGTCCCTGTGACATTGCCCTTGTAGAACTCGAAGGAACATGTGGAAAGGTGCACCTCGTTCCCGGCACAAGCAACCGAATGCAGATGGAACTGATGCTGCTGGCGCTGCAAATACAGCCTGTAGGAGAAGACCAAGGGGTGGTGTGAGCCATGCAATTTCAGACAGACCACTTGGGCTTCTGCCTCCCACCCACCCCCCAATATTCCATGGGGGATGGAGAGCCTCAGCAGGCCAGTCCCTTCTACAGCAGGGAAAAGCCCTGGTGGCACCCAGAAAGTGCTCATCTGCTCAGGCCCAGTTGCCCGTTGGTGCCCTACAGACCACCCGCTGATTTCCTTGGTGTCAGGGTCAGCAACCCCAGGAAAGCTGAAACCCCAAGTAATGGCAGCCATTCTCTCACGAGTGCCCATCGCATCAGGGCTTGGCCACATGCAGAACAGCCCTGTTGGACTGGAGCAGGGCGGTGTAGCATCAGTGAAACCCAGGGACACCCTCAATGCCCAGGAAATGCCATGGCCAGCTCTAGTGTGTGAGGCTGTGGTGCTGCTTTCAGAGGGGCCGCTCACAAGCTTTGAAAGCTCCAAGGAGGGCGAATAGCTGCTCGTCTTGTCTCCTTTGCAACAGGTCATCGCCAGCAGTTGCTATTAGGGTAGTGGACACCTTGTGCAACCTGCATGGCTCTAGCCAAAAGTCTGGCTGCCACTTCCCAGCACACTGCATGATTGTCATACAGAAAGCCAACAACTCGGCCCCGCTGCAAAGTGCTGCTCCAGTAGGCAAACCGGGGTGGTGGTGGTGGTGAGCTTGACAACCAATGCACGGTTCAAACCATCTGAGTGACAGCCACTAGAATGGGGCAAAATATGCTGGTTTTCGGAAGGTGCACTGGGTCTCCAGCTTCTCAGCTCTTTGGACAGCCAGGAGTTCCTGGAAAGACACTAATGCTTTGGCCAGTTGCCTTGCCTTACACGGGGAGAGGCAGATGATGGAAGAGCATCGTCATCTGGATCTGGGCCTTCTCCTCGCAGCCCTCATGGTTGGCAAAGGAGCCCCTTTTCCCCCAAGGTGGATGAAGGCCCTTGTCCTCACCAATGAGTCAGCGGTCAAACTTCCCTGAGTGAGACAGAGCACACTGGTGCTCTGTTTAAGGCAGCTGCCAGATGGCCGCCTCGGGGCCTCCCAGCTGCTTCTGCATGGAGAGAAGTTCTGGCTTTGGGACGAGGCTGGGGGCACCTCTTCAAATGACCGCAGAAGCCTCTATGAAGGGCTTTTATTGCAGCTCTCAAAAGTTTCTGCCTCTGAATAAAACTGGCTGGTCAGAAAAGGTGCTTCCAGACACCTCCAGGTGGGCTATCGTACACAAACATGGCTCTCTCTCTACAAGGGTGTCCCAGCCCGGAAGTGTCTTCACACAGCTTGCTTTTCAGAAGCACCCAGGCTGCATTTCAGCCCAGAGAGGCTCTGGATGCCCCCCTGGATGCAGCAAAAAACACCCCAGGGCCCCTCTGGGACAGCTGGTGTGTCCCCCAGCATTGCCTCAAGATGTCACATCAAGGACATCAGGCAAGTTCACCATCACCAGACAGTGGCCTATGCTTTGCCTTCCCCGCCCCCCCCCGAAGTGACCTCAAGAAGGTCGGATGAAATGGCGACCTTCCCACTCAGGGGCCTTCTGATTCTGGGACTTCTTGGTGTTTGTTCCCAGGGAACACAGAGAGGGACAGGCTGCCCTCTGTGGGGATGTTGAAGCAAGGACTGAAGAGCCCACAGTACGGAAGGCTTCGACTGAGTAGTGGGTAGGACTGGATAGCATCACTGGCCCCTCCCCATTCTCCAGCACTAGCCCTCTGCTCCACCCACTCGTCAGGAGGACCACTCCCAGTTCAGGCCTCTGAGCTAAGGGGTCGACCTGGTGCTTGCCCAAAGAGAGCAGAGCTGTCCGGGCCTTGCCTTTCCCTTGTCCTTGGGAGTTCTCAGCAACTCCCCAGGAGCCCACCCCTCAGAGAGGTGGCCCCTGCAGCCAGGAGTGAGTGGAACCAGCCAGGCAAACCATGGATCTTATGCCCACAAGCCCAGAAGCCTGTTGGACACACCAAGGGATGCTGTGGAATGAGGTTGCCCCCTTCACAGCTGGATCTGCCACCCCAGCCAGGAGAAGGATGGCCAGGGCAATCTGCTGCCCGATTGGTTTGGGTTTCTTGTTTGATCTGCCTGGAGAAGGGAAGGCAACAGAGGGAGGGAGCCCTGCCCTTATCCCAGGCAGCCCCTTCCTGTCTCCAGTTCTGCCCTGCCCTGCCCTCTGGGCAATTCCTAGGCAAAGCTCAGCTGGGCCCAAAGGGAAAAAAGACCTTCAGGAGGCCAGGCCCACTGAAACACCGTCTGGGCTTCCAGGAGATGATCAGTTTTTTAAGCTGCGGGGAGGTGATACTGATTGAATGACCTCCTTTGCTTTTGCCACTGACCATGGCTGCCTTTCTCGACAGGCCCCTCTTTCCCCCGGGTATATAGCATGGCAGGCCCCTCTTTCCCCCAGGTACATAGTGAGGGCATGACTTCCCATTGTTCTCCAGTAAGGCAGAACAATTTGTTCTGTTGTGTGATGCAAGGTAACCAGTATGGGAAGGTCACCCCCGGGACAGCCTCCCCTGCAGAAAACAGGGAAGGGGGACGTGGTGCCTTTTGAAGGTTCCCACGCTCCCCACAGCCCTGCTTGAACCAAGCCGAGCAAGGCAGCCTGTGGGCTCACTTGTAGAAGTTGCGGTTGGCCTTCCTCTCGGCCGGGAAGCCCAGCATCCCACAAATCACACGGCTTTCCTGACTTCCCCAGTTCTCGTCGCAGATCTGTGCCCAGCTACTTTTGTGGCGGACTTCCACGATGCCCTCTGTGACGGGCAGCGGACGCTTGGCCTGAGACACCACTGGGCGCAGGCGCACCTCCTCCACCTGGTTCTGCTCTGCCTAGAGAGGGGGAGAAGATGTCACTCAGGTTAGCACATTCACTCCTGAGGGCCCAGCCAGTCTGTCCGGCCAGAGTGGTTGGACAAATTTTTCTCTCTCTCCTCTGCCAGGTCCTCTTGGGAGGGGAGCTTCCCCTCCTGCACAAGCCTTTCTTCTGTGTGCTTAGCTTCATGGCCCTAGCCCCACTTTCTCTCTCTTCCCCCCTCTTCCAATTGTTAAAGAGCTGCTATATTTAGGGAGTGGAGAAGGAACTTCTGCCAAAAGATTGGATAGAAGGAAAGAGGAGGTGAGACTGCCTGGAATAGAATGCAATGAATCACAAGGGCCACAAAGTGTGTAGCATCACGTAAGGAGAAGAGTAAAAATGGATGATGGGTGGAATGACGATCTGAAAGATTGTAGAAAATGTGCCCAAGAAAGCAATTCCTGAAAGAGGGAAAGAAAATAAGTTTGATGTTAACACCGGGAAAGGTGTTGAAACAAATAATTGGGCAGGCCATTTGCAAGAAATGCCACTTCCACTAGACCTTAGCAGCTCAGATGCAATTGATCCCATCTCTTTCTTCAACAAAGTAAGTAGTGGAAAGGAGGAATGCGATTGATATAATTTACCTTGATGTCAGCAAGGCTTTTGACAAGATTCCATGGGACATTTTATATTGTTTGGATGGCGCTATAGAAAGTTGGCCCTATAACTGATTGACTAATTTCAGAGTGTCAGGATTAATGACTAATTTTGGAGATGAATTAATAGAGGGGTCTTACAGGTGTCTGTTTTGGGGCCAATATTGTTCAACATTTGTACCCCCGATTTGGAAAATGCAGTTGAATGTCCAGTGCAAAACAACACTGCAATCTAACCTGGGCAGGTGTGAAATGGAGGCTGAGAGGAAGAAGTCTTTTCAGGGGGAGAGGAATATAAGGCACACATATTGAATGGGGGTTTGTGATTTGGGAAGACTACACTGAGAGGGGCTTGTGGGGGTGTCACTGAGACAAGTTGAACATAAGCAGCGGGGGGGGGGGCAGCCTAACAGAACCAGCAGCATCTTAAAAACATGCAGTCCCAATTGTCTTCTACACAGCCCTGGTTTGCTCTGAGCATGTTCAACTCTTCCATTCCATATTTCCAGGATCTCAATCCCAGCAGGGCCACAGCGAGAAAGCAGGCTTCTTTTTATGGCAGCATCAGAATGCTGACAAGCCCTTTTAGAGAGGCCCACTTTTCAAGAGACCTGCTCTTCTGTTGGTGGGCAGCACCTAAAACAAGCCCACTTCTCAGTTCCTGGGCTGAGAACCATCTGTGCAGAGCAACTCAGTTTGCTACACGTAACTTCAGTGGCCATTGCTGCCTGCAAACAACCGTCAAACATCTTGTGAAGGCAGGGAGCCACATGCAGGAGATGTTTCATCTGCCTGGCAAAAGGAAAAAGGCTGCCAGAGGGCCTTTTCCTGGGCTTACTCAACACAATAAACCAGAAATGAAGAAACTTCATATTGATGTGCATGTTGAGTAGCCTCATCTATGCTAACCAGGAAAGTGCAAGGGATGGTGCCTCCATATGATTCTGACCACTTCAGGGCCTCTGTCCGGGCCAGAGAGGGCCTATCTCAGCCCCCTGGAGACGGGGCCAGCAGCCCAAAGAAGAAAGTCCTGCTAGGAAGAGGGTCTTCCAAAATATCTTGAGAGCTTCAGTAAGAGAGGCTCACCTAACCTCCCAGGCTCAGTTTAATAATGGTCCTTTTGTGCCCCGAGCCTTTAGAGACCTTATTGCCTGAAGGACCACCGTGGCCATCCTGTACTGGATTAGGAGCTTTTGGAACAGCGGATGGGGAACGGGACTGACTTCTAAGTCTGGCCGTGGCTTCCTCCCACAGGCCTCTGAAAGGCCTTCATGGGTTTCCCTGGATGGCCATAGCCCTGAAACTGTTTGGGGCACAATGACAGAGGCAGCATCATTGCGTTGACTGAGTGCCGCCCTGGATTGGCCTGATGCTCCTTACGTTGTTTTTACGCCTCTCGCTCTGACCCACGGCATCACTCCCCAGCTGCATCTTCTGGAAAGCTCACCTCAATCACATTGGAGTCAGTGAAGCCGGCAATGCGCTCATCCTTGCAGACAACACCCGCATCCTCCTCGTGGGAGCAGTCGCTGTTGCCCCAGCCCCGTGACTGGCACTCTGCTATGCTCTTCTCATGGCCACCGCAGCTCATGTTGTCCAGCCAGATGCGCCCTGTGGAGTGACCACCGGAAAACTCAGGACTGGGACGCCCCAGGAGGTCATCTGGGACTCAGAAGCACCAGGAGCTGTGTACCAGACCTTTGGAAACACAGTTGCTCAGCGGAGGCACTTTGCACATGCTTAGTTATGCTTGTTACCTCAGGTAGGGCTTTCAGCTTGCTTCAGGGCTGATCCCTGGAGTTTGGGGGAAGTGGTGCATTCCTATCTTACGATGACCCACCTTCTCCAGCCCCAGTGGCCAGGATCGGACAAAGTTGCCCGGGGGGAGGGGCCCATCCCTGCCCCAGTGATGCTCACCAATTCCTTTGCCGTATTTTGCACTGTGAGTCCAGCCTGTGGCAGCCACAAACCCCAAATGCCGGCAGAGGATGTGGGCGTTGGCCAGCGTGAAGTCGTCATCACAGATGGTGCCCCATTCCTGGTTGTAGAAAACCTCAATGCGCCCCTCGTTGTGCTTACGGGGATAGCCAGCCAGTCGGAAGTGCAGGTTGGGCGATGGTGGGCTCTGCCTGGTGGGGGCTTGGCTGGGTGGCTGGGCCAGACTCACCCACAGCCAGGGGCCACACAGGAAGCCAAGGAATGGCCGCTGAACAACACGCATCTTCCTTGGGTCAGGGCCTGCGTGGGGTGGGAGATTAGTGCCCACTGCTGGCTGAGAGCAAGGATGCCTGCCCAGGTCTTTGGCCTCACCCTCCACACAGCAGCAGCAAGAGCCTGTAGGTGCTCAGAGCTCTTGGGGCAGGGGGCTCGAGCTGAGAGCCCCCTGCCCTTGGAGGCACCCAGTCTTGAGGATGCCAAAGGAAGTCTTTCAGATTGGCAAAAACTACAGGCAGACCCATCCTCCTCCTCCTGACCTGGCCATTGCCCTTGCCTCCTCTTCTTTGACCTTGCCTCCCTTCTTCCCTCCTTCAGCTCAGCTCTGCAGGACAGAAAGGCAGCCCCAGGTTGCACGAGGGACATTTCTCATCCCTGGCCACAGAGGTTATGCTGGGCACACAACAGTATGGGGTGGCAGAGGTGGTGGTGTTTCACCCTTCTGCATTTCAAGCAACGTCCTTGGAGCCTTTTCCATTAGGGAAGGCAGCCCCTTCCCCAAGAAGCAGGGGGCATTGGTGAGGTGAGAATAAAGCCCTGTCTTTCATGGTGGACCAACAGAGCAGCCTCAGTGGTCAAGCCAGGGGCAATTCTCTCCATTGAAGGCCCTTCTTTTGACCTCCCCCACCAACCAAGCAATGGATATGCCAGGTGAGAAAGGATTATCTAGCTGCTGGCATTTCTTTTCTGGAAAGTGGAGACAGAACAATGGGTTGGGGACACTAAGAAGGCCAGGACAGCATCAACTGGTCCAGCTGAATCCCAGTCCCTCAGCAGATCAAGGATTGGTTCTTCAACAGCCGGGCCAGAAGAGAGAAGGATGCCAAGGTTTCCTGGCCTGCTCCAAGGGGAACAGGGTGGGTGGGATGTTCTCAAGGCAGCTTTCAGTCTGATTGACCGAGTCTTTCTGGAAACAATTTGGCCATTCTCCCAGCACTGCCTGTTGGAAAACTTCACATTAATAAGCTGGCTCTCCCCCTCCACCCCTGTCTGAGACAACTGCTTGGTCATTCTATAATGCCAAGAGGCTGTAGGGCAGCCACAGTGGCAGCCTAGGAATTACTTCCCCCCCCCGCTTTGGTTGTGACCAGAGCTCTCTGGCCAGGACTGCTCTCTTCCTTCTGGAATCTGGAGAACCGAGCCTCCCTTCCTTTGGAGGGGAGTCCTACCTCAGTGGTGTATCCTCAGGTCATCCTGCACCACGTTCAGTGCCTCAGGGAGTATCTGTTTTTGGCACTGACCTGGGGCAAACAGCCCCACCCCTCAAGTCCCCCAGGCCTGTCCTAGGGGAGTCTGATTTCAATCCTGCCTCTGGCACAAATTGTCAGATGGGGAGCCAGGAAAGCCTGCAAAGTCTCCTCCTCTTACTTGAACTTCTCTGCTGGGAAGGAAGGCCAGCTGATCCTTTAGGGCTTCCTTTAACTCCTGTTGCCTTTCCAGGGGCAGCAGCCATGTCCGTCTTGTTTCTGGCTCTGAGATTGCAGAAAATAGCGTTGCCCCTGGACAGCAGAACAGGCCTGTGGTTGCCTCACTGGAGCAGCAAATCCTCCACATGTCACTGATGGTCCCTGGGGGTTCCCGAGGTGGCTGCCTCCTCTGCCCCTCCATCCCCTCCTCCTGCGGTGCAAGCCCCCCCACCCCAGTCCAGCATCGTGTTTAGATATGGAGTGGTCAATCTTGATGCCATATTGGCTTTGGGATGGCACAAGTACCTTGTTTGTGTTGGGTAGGGTCCCACTGCAGCCCCCTCCCCACCTGTAGCCCTGTTCCTCTGCTGGTGGGGGACATGAACAAATGGGGGAGCCTGAGGAGCTGCTCAGGGAAGCTGGCCAGTGACAGGGGGAAGGGAAACGGCTGACCCCCTGCTGGTAATCCACTGTCCAGAAGCCAATCGTCTGACTGGGTTGCCCTGAAAAGAGGCTTTGAAGCAGGGCACAGTTTGCCCTGTATGTGCTGACTGCCCTGCCCTTCCTTGGTTGGTCCCCTTGGTTGGTCCCTGGTTTCAGAGCCCCCCTCTGACTTGCCACCTTCTCCTCCCTCGCCCAGGACCCTCTGGACATGGCTCCATTGAGGAAAGGGATGGGGGGGGCTTAGTGCACAAGGCCCAGAAGCCATCACTGATATGGGTTGCAGTTTTGCCTGTTATTATTCCTTTCTTGGCCTGAATTGCTCCCTGGCTCCAGCAAGGCTGCCTAGTGGTGCATTCCCTGCGGAGGTGCTCCTCTCCTCTTTCAGACTCTGCCTGCCCTGGTGTTTCCCTTGGGGGGAGGGGGTCTGATTCTCTTTGTCCATGGTTTACCCCTTGCCTCCTCCCCCTTATTAAGAAAGGCTCTGGACCAGGGGTGAAATCCAGCAGGTTCTGACAGATTCTGGAGAACCGGTAGCAGAAATTTTGAGGAGTTTGGAGAACCGGTAGCGGAAACTTTGAGTAGTTCAGAGAACCGGCAGATGCCACTT
Organism: Pituophis catenifer annectens; assembly: GCF_029215685.1. Lineage (NCBI taxonomy): Eukaryota > Metazoa > Chordata > Lepidosauria > Squamata > Colubridae > Pituophis > Pituophis catenifer. Next base: position 84,493,109 of record NW_027256888.1, read on the forward strand.
CTAGCTGGCCCCAGAGGGGGGTGGGAATGGAGATTTTGCAATATCCTTCCACGAGGAAGGAATGGGGATTTTGCAGTATTCTTCCCCTGCCACGCCCACCAAGCCACGCCACAGAACCAGTAGTAAAAAAATTTGGATTTCACCACTGCTCTGGATGTACATCTAGGACCGGGGAGGGAGGGAGATCTTCCCATTGGTCCATTTGGTCCATTTGTGAAATGCCCAGAGAGCATGTCCGAAGAGCGACAGGCATATCAAGTGGAGTTCTGAATGCTGGAGCCTCGTTCATGCCCACCTTTCAAAGGGTACCACTTGCACTGCCCTGAGTCTTCAGAGGGGTGGGGGGGGAGCCCTGAGCTGCCAAGTCGGAAGAGGCGGAGTGCCCTCTTCCAATTCCAATCCCATTTGGAAATGGCTGAATGTGGGGCTGCAATTTAGAGGAGGCTGCTTCTATGACTGTGCTCAGTGCTGCCAATTTATTTTTTTATTTAAAGGATTTATATGGCTCCCGTCAAGCAACGCTGGGCAGCTCACAACAACAATAAAGCCAATAAATAAAATATTCATAAAACAGTGAAACCATAACACAGAAACCCTTCATCCAATTTACAAGTTGAGTGGGGAAGAGCCATCTTATGGGAGAGTCAGCAGGAGGTGACAATGTATGCAAACTTTGCAGCACATTTGCAAAATGTGGCACAATTTGAATACCTGAAAAATCTTTCAGTGGGGTGGTAGTGGTGGTCTTTCGTGAACCTGGGGGTCCAATTCTGTCTAGCTGAGTTTCTAACAACATGCAACCATCCCCAGCAGGCTTGAAGTTGAAATGTATGGAAGCCAAACGTGGCCTCACTACCTTCCTTTGGCCGTTTTCCAAAACCCCAAGGCAGCCTCAGCTCCATCACCAACTATCCACTCCTTTTGGAATGGGTCACCGGTGAGGGGCTTCAGTTGATGTCCTGCCCTAGGCAGGGGGCTGGACTGAGGGGCTTCCCACTCTGAATGTGTACACTCCCACCCAACTGAAACACACCAGAATTTGCTCAGGAAGGCCTCCCTCTCAGTCCTCAGAAGGAATATCATGGTTAAAAGGAAATTGAAACTGAAAACAGAAGGCTAGATTAGTTCAAAAACTTTGAGATTATTTAAAAATTCTGACAGAAAGTGCACATCAAATTTTAAAATGTTCAAACAGGATAGGAGAGGTTGTGTAGCAGTGGCAAAGCAGAATAGAGGGAACTTTGGATCATGAACTCTGGCAAAGGCCAAGCAGAAGCAACCCTCCCCAGATCAACCAGATGCTCAGGAGGGCCTTCCTAGATGGGGAGCATCTGTTGTGGATTGGGCAATTAAGTTCTAGAGACCAGCACTTTCCTTGCACTGTGACAAAGGGAGCAGATGCAAAAACGCCCCAAGGAGGAAAGTGGGTATAAGGACATCTATATGGGGAGGGGGGGGGGCCAAAAAAATGGCTTGTGGGAGAAACTCAAAATGAGAACAGCTAGAGTCGGTGGCTTTGGCTAGGAATAAAAGGAATCCCGCTGGAGGCAGGGGGCGCTGAAAGTGCTGGGGCGGGAAGCAGGGAGCCCTTCTTAACTCCAAGGTAGCTTGTTGGAGTCCAGGCTAGTCCCCTGGGCTGGTCCAGGTCAGGATAAGAGAGAATGTGGTGAATTTAAACCAATCCTGGCCAGTTCCAGCGAATTACATCCTAGAGGCCTATGAACTAGCAGAGGTGATCACAAAACCTCTCTGTAAGGTCCGTGAGGAATCCTGGAAAACTGGCAAAGTGCCAGCAGGCGAGCAAATGTCAGCCCCACCTTCAAATATGGGCAGAAGAAAGGAGCCCACTGACTTGGTAGCTTAATCTCTATGCTAGTAGAAGATTCCAAAATATCTACAAAGGTTGAGCTGAAATGAATTTAGCAGGGAGAAATGTGCATGAAAAATGAAAGTCACAAATGTTGGACTGGGGAGACCTTACTTGGCAAAGGGGATCTGGTGCCCTCAAGATGAGCCTGACCCAGAAATGTGGTGCAATTGCTAAAAGGGCCAATGGGTTACAGGGACAGAGCAGAGTCTGTCCACCCCTGGAATAATTGCATCCAGTTTTGGTCATCACATTACCAAAGATGTGGAGTCCAGATAGTGGGAAGTGGTTGTTCCCTCTACTCTGCCTGGAGTCCTTTGCCCATTCAAAAGGACACAGTCGGGTACATTAACAGGAGGGCTACTAAGAGGGTGATGGGTCTAGTGAGGAAGTGGGTTTGTTGCCCTTGCAGAAATGATGCCAAGTTCCCCCTCAGCAGATGCCTTCAGACAGTGGCTGGATGGCACTTTAAAGAGAGCCTGTTTCCTAACACAAAACCTGCCTCTTGACAAGGGGGAAATTAAGCACAGCACCACACAGTATGGCAGCCATCCCTTCCCTTGCATGGCTGTCAGAGAAAGGCCGAGCCTGCCAGGAAGATCAGAGACCACCTGAAAGGGCCCCCAAGCCGGATGGGACCAAATCTAGCTACTTGCTCTTCCGGAGGAGGGGATGGGCTCCGCAAAGGGAGAGCCATCGTGGCCTTTTGCTTCCCCAACCTCACCAAACACCAGCTGGGTTTTTGCCTTGAGACCAGCCAGGAGGAGCCCTTCGGAGGAGGACTAGAGCCCCGGCCAGAGGCCACAGCCTTTCCAGAGCGTCCTCAAGGGGGGAGGGGCTGGAGCACTTTCCCCAACATCGGGCGCTTTCGCACTCAGCAGGCTCAGGAAAGCTCCCTCCCTCCCGAAATAAGATGGGGCAGGAAAGGGGGGTCGCCCGCCCGCCCCCCGGATCGTTCCCTGCTCTCCTTGCGGTGGTGTTTGGAGGGTGTGCAGAAGGGGCTCTTCGGGTGACAGACGGCTCCTCCCGCACTTCGCCCCACCGCCCTTTTCTTAAAGTCCAGCTGCCTTCGCTCAGCTAGCTGGCCTTGGCCGGAGCCACCGAGCTCGCCTCACCGAACTGGCTAACTGGGCGCCTGCAAGGAAGAAGGAGCAGCCGAGCTGCCGAATTGGAACCTCCCCGCTCAGAGGCAGTCTATCGCTGAGGTCCACCACGAGCGGGGCTATCTTTATTCCGGCAGGGGAGTTTCGGAGCCCAGCGTGCAGCCTTGAAGCCCCCTCCCCCCTCAACCCAACGCCGAAGCTCGGCGGGAAGGACCGTCGGCTTCGCTCTGCCTTCCACCTTCCAAGCAGCAGCGGCCGAAAACTTCCGAGGCCGCCCGCTCCCGCCTCGCTCACGACCCCCGCCAAAGGGTCGGAGGTTCCCGCCGAGCTGCAGCGAGGCGGAGCTGCCCGGCCTCTGTCGCCGCGCTGCCTGGCAGCCGAGAAGCGAGAAGAGCCGCCAGTGGCCCACGCGCCCCAGACCGCCCAGTTCGTCCCGGGCAGAGGCCCGACTCCCCTAGCTGCCCTGCCCTCCCGCCGCGCCCCAAGGAATCTCCCGCGGCTGACCTGCTCCGTCCAGCCGCTCCGTCCGCCGCTGGCAGGCCGAGACAAGGGCCGCCCCGGCCGGCCTCTTCATCACCCCGCCCCGTCCTGATGGGGCCTGGCCGGGGGCGTCCCGAGAGCGGCGGGTCCAGCCCAGGGCGGGACGGAGCGGGATGCGTTTGGGAGCAAGGAGACTTTCCGACCGCAGCCGGCGCCGAGCTAGGCCAAGGGGGCCAGGAGGGCTGGGGAACAGCTGCGGAGTCCCCGTTTCGCCAGAGCTGCACGACAAGCTACGGGCGGACCGTTATTCTGTCTTCCCCCCCCACCCGCAGGGCATCTCTGGACTCTGCGCTTGGAAGCTTCTCAGAGTCATCCCTTGCACCCAACCCGGAAACGCCCCGAAGGCTTCCGAGGGCCCCAGGGAAAGGTTTTGTGCAGAGGTGAGCCAGGTGGGTGCCCGGCTTGTCCTCCTTCCCAGGGCACTGAAGGGCCACCCAGCGCCTGCGGCCCCCCTCCCATCTCTGCCAATCGGGAGAAAGGCGGAAAAGGAACGGGGAGGGGGGGAGGGCCAGAGCCCACTCTTTGCTGGAACAACCAGCCAGGTGGCTTCTTTGGCAGGACCATAGAACCTGTAGCCATCGGAACCTTCCAACTGTTGGCATCAAAAAGGGGAAATATTATGTTTGGAGATGACATTGGTATGCTTGACTTCTTTTGGTAGAGCCAGGACTGTGTTGGTGCTGCCCTCCTGGCTGTGGCTTTTTAACAGTCGACCACAACGTCCTTCTGGGAAGAGGTGGCAGTGGGGCACAGCTTTTTGATGGTTCTCTTTTCTCTGTGGCTGGTTTCACTCGGGGTGGGGTGGGGGGAGGGGAAAGATGGATTTTTGGGATGCCTTGGGGCTGGATACTGTTGCACTTCCTACTTAGCATGAAACTCCTGAGGAGGCCCTTCATCAGCTACAGGTCATCTAACATCACAGGACACTGAGGTTAGTCAGCTGTTCAGGTCAATCTTGACTGACCAAGAGATGTTGCCTAAATCCTGCCCCTTGCCAGGTGTGGCCTGAATTGGGAGGTGCAGCCTCGGAGATCACTTCCCATCCTTGCCCCTCCAAGCCACATGGATTCCAGAATCAAACAGAGATGCAGCCTGGGAACAGAATTAACAATATTGCTTTCCTGCAAAGTGCCCATGTGCCTTTGCTCTCTTTTAAGCCTTATGGGAGGGGGCAATCATCTCCAGGCCTTACTCCTGAGTCGTCCCTTTTGTTTTAACTGTTCATACCTTCTGGCAGCTCTGCACATGCGGGCACTAGGAACAGGCTTCTACTGTTCCTCTGCCTCTCTGCTGTCCGACTCTGGAGGCTCCGGAGTCCATGCATCACTTCCAGATGGTCCTGGCCTCATCTCTGCCTCTGACGAAGAGCCTTCGTCCAGGCCTTCCCCAGACTCCAGGACTGACCCATGTTCCTCCCCAGCCTCCTCACTGTCTGACTCCGCTGCCAGCTCCGCAGGCTGCTGGCGGACCACAACATGTGCTGTATGTGGAGCTGCCCTTGAAAGCTGCAGCTGGTGCAGACAGAATCTGGAGCATGAGCAGTGATGCCCAAATCACAGTCTTCCATGGGAGCTGCACTAGTTGAGACTTGGCTTCTGGGTGCAATTTGAGCTGCTCACCACAAAACGCTTCATAGGCTTGGACCGAGCTATCTGAGAGGGGTTGGAGCTTCATCACCTGAGACTTTCAAGAAAAGATTGGACTGCCATTTGTCAAAAATGGTGTAGGATCTCCTGCTTGAGCGGGGGGGTTGGACTAGATGAACTATAAAGTCCCTTCCAACTCTGTTAATCTGTAAAGAGACCCCCGTCTCCCATGATCTGTGCCGATGCTGTGCACCCCAATAAAGGTGGCTAAGCATTATCACTCAGTAGGATCCCGGCCTTCTCAGTTGCTGCACCTGCCCTTTGGAGACCTGAGTCTCCCTCATCTTGCCCACTTCCAAGCCTTCTTTTCCCCAGGCTCTGGGTTGAGAGAGGCCTCTTGGAGCTGGTGAATCTTTGCATTGCACAGGACTTTTACCAGCAGGCTCAGGAAACCATAAATCCTCTCAGGTTAGTCTCTCTGCTAGTGAATCCATAAAAAGATGGAAGAGCAGCAAGACCAAAAGGCTTGCTTGTTCCTCCCTCTTGAAGCAAGGTTGTTGTTGTTTTTTAAGAAAGGCACTGGACTTAATATCTCTGGACAAGCTCGATGAAGCCGTCCGTTAACCTGTACAAGACCCTAGGAAGGTCTCAAGCAGGACAGAGGCATGCCCTCCCCACACTAGGTATCCTACCCTGCTCTCTGGGGGAGAGTCAGTCACTGGCATGTGCTCATTGCTTCTTTCCAAGGGTGCAGGGCATTCCATGCCAGTGCTTTCTCTACAGGTTCCAGCCCGAGTCCTTCTGGGTCAGATGGAGCTGATCTGGTTGGGCAGTGGAAGTCCCCTCTTTCTGAGCAGCCTCTCATTCGCCTCAGCATTTGCAATTTGCCCTTTAGAACCATCCCCCCCCGCCCCCAGGGGAGCTTAAAATCAGACAAAGGGTGCAGAAGACTAAACTGTAGGACAAGAAAAGCCACAGCCCTAATTTACAAAAAAACTGAATGGCAGCATGATAAAAATCAACATTATTTTAAAGGCTTGGGAGAACAAAAGTGCATTGACCTGGCCCTAAACAGAATAAAATTGACATCGTGTGTGTGTGTGTGTGTGTGTGTGTGTGTGTGTGTGATTTTAGAGGACGGGAATGCCCCGCAGGAGGGCATCCAGACTGAGGTCCCCTATGATGACCTCAGAGGTATTTATTTGATTCCTATAGGGCCCCTTTCAACAAGTGTTCCTTTCAGTCCTGGGCCCCAAGTCCCTGGCATGGGACCAGAAAGGAACTCCTGCCAGGAGGTGCATATGACCGAGTCCTCTCTTCAAAGCGCCCAGGTCCAGTTTTCAAAGGCAGATTCCACTTGCAATGATCTGCAATTCCCAGCTGCAGCACTGCAGTGAATCCACCTGTCCAAGGTGACCCCAGGGCAACCAGTTTCAAGAAGTATCTTCTCCAGCCTTCAGAAGAAGCTGGTGGTGCCCCCCTCCTTCCCCCCAGGAGGCAATGTCTGGAATGGAAATTTCTCTGCTGCAGCTCCAGCTCAGAGGGGTTCAGGCTCATACCAAAGAGGAGCCTTGTAAAGGCCCATTGGGGAGTAGCCATTCTTTACGGCTGGGATATTATAACTGTAAGGATGTAGCGATAGTTCCAGTTCATTTGTTTTGGCATGCTGCTGGTTGGTGTTGGTTGGCTTATTCCTGTGGAGATTATTGTGTATCGGGTGGGGGATGTTTCTTGTTCATAAAGATTGTGGGCCAGATTATTTGTTGTAAATTGCCATGAGTCTGAAAGAGTGGTGGATTATAACCAGCCAATGACAAGACCTTCTCAGAACCGTTTGGACAAGAGCCATCCTCAGACCCTTGAGTCTGGGGGCCGCCCTCTTGGCGCTTCGGTGGCTTGGCTTCAGAGGTCAACTCAGGGGGCATAAAAAGAGCCTTCCGGAAGCCCTTGGAAGGACACCGATCCCAGGCCAAGGTCCGCAGCTGCTGCTCCAGCCCCGGGTCAGAGACCAGGAGAGCCGAAGCTTCCATCTCCTGCCAGGCCAGGGCCAAGGCGGTTCGGTCGCCCAAGCCAGAGCCTAAGGGATCTCCCCCAAGAGCCTCTTGCCTCGGGGCTACAATTGTTCAGATCGGCGGCCAGGGCAGCCGCCTGCTTCCCGAAAGAGCGCGTCCGGAACCACAACGCGGGCGAAGCTTCTTCCTTTCAGCGGGACTCACTGGGCGCTCTGCACGTGCTCGGAGCCGCGCCTTTGTTCCGGGGCCCGCGAGCTCGCGCCCAGGCCCCTCCGGCGGCCGCCCCTGGCCAGTGGAGGCGGAGCGCGTGACGCGCCCTCGAGGAGCCCGCCCTCTTCCGACGGATCCGGAGTGGCTCCGCTTCGCCATCGGCCGCCGCCGCCGCGCCCAGCTCACGTTCCGAATGGACCCGCCGGCGAAGTCGGGGCCGCTCCTGCTACAGCAGCCACCGGGGTTGCTCCTGGGGGCCAAGGTAGCGACGGGAGGCGGGGATCTCCGGTCGGGGGGTTCCGGGTTCCTGCGCGCCTTCCTCGCCCGCCCCTCTTCCCGTGCAGCCGCCGCCGTTGCCTTCTCTTTCGCTCCCTCCGTGCGGGGGAAGCGCTTCTCCTTCCTGGACGGGCACTCCTCTCAGTTCGGAGACTGGCCCGGGCAGGACTCTTCCGCTGTCGGGGAGGAAGCTGGGTGGGCTCGCACTTCCTGGTTTTGGGACCGCGGGGTAGACGGAGCCAGGCTTTCGCCCTGCCGGTCTCCCGCCCTGGTGCAACTTGGCAGAGCTGCGGAATTCGGAAAAGTCGTTGCTCGCAGGAGGAGGCAGGCGCTGGGCACAGTTGTGAGGAAGACCCTCCGGCTGGGTTTGCAACACCGGGGCTGCTCGCCTGCAGTTTTTTTCCGCAGCCCGCCTGTAGTGGTTTCTCGGCCTTTTGCTGACTGGGGGAGGGGGCAGAAAAAAGCCACCCCTGACTCTTGGGCTGAACCTGCTTCATGCATTGGGATGCTACCTGTTGAGCTTCCCGCTGAATAGCGCAGATCGGCCTCTTCAAACTTCTGCAGAACCAGGGAGTGTGTGTGTGTTTCTGGCAGGCAGAGGGTGGTACAAAAACGTTTTCTCAAAGGCAGCGAGTTTTCTATCGCTGGAGCTTTGCCTCTTGCTTGAGGGTTCCTTGAATTTTTCTTCAGCTGTCCTATGGTACAACTTGTAAAAGTTTGAAAACTGCTGGTGTACACAAGGCATTGCCCTTTATTAAAACAGTGCAGTGTAAGAGACCCCCCCCCCCTTTTAAAAAAAGGGCATGAGCTGGCAACACTTAGGGCCCAAAGATCTTCCTGAATGCAGAGGATTAATCTCACACCTGGGGGGGCTGGGGTTTCTGTCTTGCACATGGGAAACCCAGTTCAGGCTCCAGAGCGGAAGAAAGCAGCTTTCTGCCTTTCCGGTCCAGAGGTTAATTCTGAAAGGAGCAAGAGGCAGCAGTCAGCTCTGGCGGGGGTGAAGGAGGGTTGCAAAGGCGTGGAGTAGGAAGCAGGGCTGCTGTGGCTGCTTTGCCATTTCTGGTTCTCGTATCCAGATCATCACCCTTTGGCCTTCCTTACCAGGTTGCTGCTCAGTCACTGCCTCCCTTTCTCTTGCCCCAGAGTTGAAGGTGGATTATTGAGCTAGTTAAGTTTTCATCTTTAGTTCTGAACAGGGTTGCACGCTCCTCTTTTATTCTTTTAATCAATTTATATGGCTGCCCATCTAAAGGTAGATCAGGTCAGGGAATCAATTCTGCGGGAAGGGTGCAACTACTGTTATTGAGATCGGCTCTAATATCAGAATCTTGCAAGTCTAATTGTGCTGTTCCTCCTCCTCCTCCTCCTTATAATCCTGTGAATCAGAGGCTGCTTCCAAATGTTAGCTCCTTACTTTGGACTTAAAAATGCTTTCAGCTCCTTTTGCATAGATAACACTTTCTGTGCATATTTCTGTCCAGGTCATTATCCTTACTCTGTACTTCATGCCGCATTGCACCCTTTGTCACCAGAAGGCTTCTGGGTGCAATTCAAGGTGCTGGCTATCAACTGTGAAGCCCTGCACAAGGGTCCAGCTCTGCAAAGGTGGTTTTTGCCCAACTGATAAGATCTGGCAGAGTGGTCTCTCCTGGTCCTGTCAATCAAGCAGTGCCGTCTGGTGCGAGCTGCCCTTCCCTCTTACAGTACCTGCCCTATGGAACAGCATCAAATGTGCTTAGCCCCCACCTTAGGGCGTGGCCTCTTTTCTCAGACCTTGGGTTACGTGAGCAGAGCGTCCTCTGAAAGTTTAGGTTAAAAATGATGTTTTTTGGCCAGAAGTTTGGGGTTTCTTATTGGTATTTTATATGTTTACAGTTTTTAGTTTATTTGTTCAGAGCTGGTGCAGAGTTGGGTGGCCTTACAAGTTTAATAAAAGTAAACGACTTTTTGGTAGTTACGACAGAGAAATTAATTAGCGTTGGAAGTGGCAACCAGGACTTCCTGTTGGGTGAATTCATTTCCTGAGAGGCATTTATGTCAATGCCAGAAGGCTGAGGGCCAGGATATGGATTAGGAGCAACCATATTCACATAAAAGAAACCTGGTAGGATGGAGAAGATTGTTGATTGATATGCCACTTCTGAATGCAACCTTTTAAGGAAGATCAGGAAAGGAAACCGTGGGGTGTTAAGATGACAAGTAAGCAGGTGCTCTCCAGACTACCTTTAAGTGACTGCATCAGGCCCTTGGACTAATTTAGCCATCTCCAGTGCTCTGGGAATGGAAAGGCAGTGGAAAAAAAAAGTTAAAAAGAGGGAAGTAGTTTTATCCCCCAGACAGAAAGATTCTGGGCAATATTGAGTTGTAGCACAAGTTTATTTATTTATTTGTTCAACTTGTATGCCGCCTTTCTCCGAAGACTCAAGGCGGCTATGGTTAATCCCTGAGGTCACAGATTATGTCCCAAGTGTGCCTTTATTTAATCTAATAAATAGTACTGCTATAAGTGATGATCCTCCACCCAATTATGCTAGAAACATGGGGCTCCCCTTGGGGTGCACCCGGAGGCTCCAGTTGGTCCAGAATGCAGCCGTGCGGGGGATTATGGGAGCGACGGGGCGCTCCCATGTGACACCTCTCCTGCGCGAACTGCACTGGCTTCTGGTGGTCTTCCGGGTGTGCTTCAAGGTGTTGGTGACCACCTTTAAAGCGCTCCATGGCTTAGGGCCAGGGTATCTACGAGACTGCCTTCTGCCGCCAATAGCCTCCTACCAGCCAGTTCGCTCGCACAGAGAGGGCCTCCTCAGGGTGCCGTTGGCCAGACAATGTTGGCTGGCGACCCCCAGGGGGAGAGCCTTCTCTGTGGCGGCACCTGCCCTCTGGAACGACCTACCCCCAGAGATACGCACGATACCAGACCTCTGGACTTTTCGTCGGGCCCTGAAAACACATCTATTTCATCTAGCCGGGCTGGCTTGATCCCATCCTTTCGGTTTTAATTTGAAATTGGTTTTAACTGGGTTGTTTTAATTTGAGGGCCGAAATTATTTAATGTCTTTTAAACTGCTTTTAAATTTTATATGTTATGTTTTATCTCGGCTGTTCACCGCCCTGAGTCCTGTTGGAGAAGGGCGGTATAAAAATAAAATAAAATAAATAAAAATAAATAAATAGATAGCTTTGGGCATGACCCTGAATGACATCCAGGAGTGTTTACAAAATAGAAGAACTACTGAACTGATTGGAAACTGATCACAGTGGCCACAAACATAAGACATAAGTAAGCCATAATAGCCAATGAACTACAAAATAGTCCTTGTTGATTTAAAAAAAACCTTCGAAGGAGGGGAAGGAAGTGATAAGGGAAGGTTGAGAGGACCTCAGCAACCTCATCATGTCTCAGGGATAGTTTCTTTGCTGTCAAGCTCCTGCCTTGTCTGCAAGCTTTTCTTCTCCTCAGAAGTAGGACCTGGAAATGGGGCAGGTATTAACATTAAATTCTTGCTGTAAAAAGGGGTAGAAGACTTCATGGTCCTGTCCTGACATTGGTGATTTATGAAATTCCCAAGGGTTCAGAATTAGTGAGGGAACATATTGGAGGAGGCCACTTTGAGGACTCCCCAAGCAGGGAACAGGCTTCTGAGCAGTAAATGCAATTGCAGGCAGGAAGGCAGGCAAAAGGTTCCTCATATCACTGGTGGGATCTGAGTTAAAAAGAGAAGCATCCTTGAAACTCTGTAAATGAGAAACTCGTCTGAAAATGGTGTGCTGAGTGTCAGGACAGGTTTTTTCTCCTGCCAACAAATAGTTGCTTTTGCCACCAAAGCTGGTTCTTTGCTGGCCCTCTCTCCAGATTCGAACGAGAGCAACTAGAAATGACGATCCTCAGATGCCTTTGGGCCTACTGGGAAAAGCAATCTTGATGGTTGCAATTCTTGGTAGGAGTAGCCAGAGGGTCAGGTCTCCATCCTTTCTTTTCAGCTGTTTGTTACTCTTAAGCATGCCTCGGTTTTAATTGCGTTTTCTCTTTTCATTTTGATCTTTAATCGACTGGTTGAATGCCAATTTATTCTAACCCTTGCTGGATTAATGTGAATTTATGTTTTTTATTGTTTTATTTTGCTGTTGCGGAGCACTTTCACTCTCCACATAGGAGAATTGATCCCACCCTCTATTACCACGAGAAGATCAAATTCCATCTTGGGGGTAATTTGGAAAGATTTTTTCTCTCTTGATCAAAACCTGCAGAATGATCCAAACTGTTTGATTGCCACTGTACTGTAGAGCCAGTGGAAGGGGCAGAAAAGAGCCACTTGAGCAAGCAAGGGCCTAAGTTGTTCGATCCTTGGCCTTTTGGCTTAGATGGGCAAAGAGGCTGGGTAGTCTGATCATACCGTTTATCCTCTCACTCTAGCAAGAAAATGTGGTTCAGGGCCAGGGAGAGGAACGACAACTCAGTTTGGCTGTGAAATTGCTACCCCACAATGAGTTGCCAATTTTTTTTGGTTAGGGGATTAGACCAGCCATGCAAGAGAAATCCATCTGTGGCTTCTAGATAGGTGGAGGTATCAGCAGTTGGGGAAGAGAGCAGCGGGTCATTTCCTGTATCTTGTTGATCTCTCTGGAATTAGAATTGGGATGCCTTTGTCCAATCCAGCTTCTGGGTCTGCAGATGTTTTTAAGAAACAGCTCCTAATTATTTGAGTGTTTTTTCTCCTCTTCATTGGCCTCTGATTAATTTCTGAATCACATGCTTGAAAAAGGTGAGAATTGTTAATTCTTCCCCTTTTTTTGTTTGCCACTAGCCATCTGGCAGGCGGTCTGATTTAAGATAATTCAATCCCTGCTAGGGAAGGATGAAGCACAGGGACGTAAGGTGGATTGCTGTGAAGAATAATTTTCATTATCTGGTGGATCCTCAGTTTAGTTGACTTTATTGTTAATTACATCTTTCAGATTTGCTCAGAGTGGGATAGGCCCAGTTGAGGTGTCTGAAATGTATTATCTGGGATGAGTTTGAGTCTGACTCCCAATGAAGTAGGTGGGGCCTTTCAGATTTTATTAGATTCAGGTCCCTTCTGGGTTTTTAAAGTCACCTGGGAGGCGGCCTCTGCTTGGATCCATAGCGGGTGTCTGCTTCTCTGAGACAGGACATGAGCTGGTCGCTTCAGCTCTAAAGGAAGCCGTGGTGTATGCTCTCCATTTTAAGGAGGTTGCAGAGAAGTTGGTTAAGGAAAAGCCCCAAGGGATCTAGGAGGAAAGAGATTATCTGGAGCCAGGTTTTAGGCTGGGATAGAGCATGTTTGTTGATGATCTTTGGCAGAGCAGGAATGGGGATGATGTAGCCATCCTTGTGTTCCTGATCTCTAGGCAGCCTTCAAGGCCGTGGATTACAGTATCCTTCTGGAAAAACTGAGGAGGTTAGAAGTGGTCCCATCCATTTGGTACTGGGGGGGGGGAAGAGGTCAAGTCCACCGCCCCTCATTCGTGGGGGTGCCACAGGACTCCAAACTCCCCTTTTTAATGTATCTACATGACACCATTGGGTGAGGAAATGATACATTTTGACCCCATGATGGCTTTAAGATCCTGTCCCAATGCCTGAATGAGGTAGAACATACTCTGGCTCAATCCTGACGCTACTGAGCGGCAGCAGAAATCTGGACTCCTGGTTCTGGGGATTTTCCATGTTTTATTTTAGATGGGGCTGCATTTCCTCATTCAAGACTGGTGTGCCGTTTGGGGGTTGTCTTAGAGCTCCTGCTTAAGGGGCAGGAAACTGCAGAGTATCATTAGCATATTGATGATATCTCAACTCTTGGTGACGGATGATCTCACCCAGTGGCTTCATTTTAAACAGGAGAGGAAAGAGTATTTTTAATTTTTTTTAATTTTTATTAAATTTGTATACCGCCCTTCTCCTGCTGGACTCAGGGCGGTGCACAGCCAAAATAAAAAACATCCTAATACAAAATTTAAAATTTGTTAAAAGAATTACACAACTTTGGCCCAAAATTTAAAACATTGCAACTAAAACCCATAGACAATTAAAAATCTAACATCTCAAAAGGGGGGGGGGGGTTACGCCAGCCCTGCTTGGTGGAAAAGAAAAGTTTTTAGGGCATGGCGAAAAGCCCGGAGATATGGTATCATGCGTATCGCCGGGGGCAAATCGTTCCAGAGGGCAGGTGTTGCCACAGAGAAGGCCCTCCCCCTGGGGGTCGCCAGCCGACACTGCCTGTCTGACGGCACCCTGAGGAGTCCCTTTCTGTGGGAGCGTACTGGCCGGTGGGAGGCTATCAGCGGCAGAAGGCGGTCCCGCAAATACCCAGGCCCTATGCCATGGAGCGCTTTAAAGGTGGTAACCAACACCTTGAAGTGCACCCGGAAGACCAACGGAAGCCAATGCAGCTCATGCAGGAGAGGCGTCACATGGGAGCGCCCCCTCGCTCCCATAATCCCCCGCATGGCCGCATTCTACACCAGTTGGAGCCTCCGGGTGCTCCTCAAGGGGAGCCCCATGTAGAGAGCATTGCAGTAGTCCAGGCGGGAAGTGACGAGTGCCTGAGTGACTGTGTGTAAGGAATCCCGATCCAGAAAGGGACGCAACTGGCGAATCAGGCGAACCTGATGAAAAGCCCTCCTGGCCACGGCCGTCACATGCTCTTCTAAAGACAGCCATACATCCAGGAGGACGCCCAAGTTGCGAGCTCTCTCCGTGGGGGCCAATAACTCGCCCCCAATAGCCAGCGATGGCACCAGCTGGCTATATCAGGACGCTGGAAGCCACAGCCACTCGGTCTTGGAAGGGTTGAGTCGAACCCTGTTACTCCCCATCCAGATCCGCATGGCCTTTAGGCACCGGGGCATCACTTCCCGACCTGGGGTGGAGATGTACAGCTGAGTATCATCAGCGTACTGATGGAACTCCACCCCAAAGCCACGGATGATCTCACCCAGCGGCTTCACATAAATGTTAAACAGAAGGGGTGAGAGGACCGACCCCTGCGGCACCCCACAAACAAGGTGCCTTGGGGTCAACCTCTGCCCCCCTGCCAACACCGACTGCGTCCAGTCGGAGAGATAGGAGGAGAACCACCGCAGAACGGTGCCCCCCCCAACCCCTCCAACCGGCACAGCATGATACCATGGTTGATGGTATCAAAAGCCGCTGAGAGATCTAACAGGACCAGGATAGAGGAACAACCCCTATCCCGAGCCCTCCAGAGATCATCCACCAATGCGATCAATGCCGTTTCCATGCTGTGCCCAATCCTGAAGCCGGACTGGAGTGGATCCAGATAGACAGCTTCATCCAGGTACCTAGGAAGTTGTCGCACCACCACACTCTCAACAACCTTCGCCATGAAGGGAAGGTTGGAGACCGGACGGTAGTTAGCCAAAACAGCCGGATCCAAAGCGGGCTTCTTGAGGAGGGGCCTCACCACCGCCTCTTTCAAGGCAGGTGGCAAGACACCCTCACTCAAGGAAGCGTTGATAATCCCCTGGAGCCAGCCTCGCGTAACCTCCTGGGAGGCCAGCACCAACCAGGAGGGACACGGGTCCAATAAACATGTGGTTGCGTTCAGCCACCCCAGTATCCTGTCCACGTCCTTGGGAGCAACAGAGTCGAACTCCTTCCAAATGACATTCTCAAGACCGGCCTCCATCATCCCGTCTGTACCTACCCAGTCAGAGACCAAGCCTTCCCGAATCTGAGTAATTTTATCGTGCAGATACTGAACAAAATCCTCAGCGCGACCCTACAAGGGATCCTCCCGCACTCCCAGATGGAGGAGGGAGCGGGTCACCCTAAACAGGGCAGCTGGGCGGTTATCTGCCGATGCAATAAGAGCAGAAAAATAGTTAGATTTTGCTGCTTTTATCACCACAAGGCAGGTCTTAATATGAGACCTCACCCGTGTTTCCAGCACTTCATCTCCCTCAGCTCCTCAGAGAACCAAGGAGCCAGGTAAACTCGGCGACGGGTCAGAGGCCGCAAAGGCACGACTTGGTCCAAAGCGTCAGCGGCTGCTCTATCCCAGGCGGCCACCAGCTCTTCAGCCGAGTCATGAGTCAGAGCCTCAGGAAATGGCCCAAGCTCCATCTGGAACCTATCAGGATCCATCAGGCGCCTGGGGTGGAACCATCTGGTCTGTTCCGCCTCTCTGCGGCAGGGTGTGGCGGTTAGAAAGTCAAGCCTAAGGAGGGAATGATCCGACCATGACAAGGGCTCAATCACTACCGCCCCTATCTCAAGATCATTCGTCCATTGCCCAGAGACAAAAATCAAGTCCAGAGTGTGTCCTCCCGTGTGAGTGGGTCCATGAATTAATTGGGTAGCGAGCCCTGTGAGTGGTTGAGGGCTGGCTCTCTAACTCCTTATCAACACCAATTGAGATCGACCTTGGAGAAAGGAGCTGAACTAGTGCCAGGCTGAACTCGCTCCAAAGGATACCGTGGTCGCTGAAGGCGGCTGAGAGGTCAAGGAGAGCGAGAATAGTTGCAGTGCCCTGTTCCCACTCCCGCCACAGATTGTCCATGAGTGCCACCGAGGCTGTCTCTGTCCCATCATCAGGCCTCACTCCGGACTGAAAGGGATCCAGGAAATCTGTTTCATCCAGGACCCCCTTTTTTCCTTTTTGCTGCCCTCCTTTGCCCCATTCTTGATCTGCTGTCATAGCCTGTCTCTGTTTGCAGCGGTGGAAGAAAAGCTGGTTTGTGCTGTACCCAGCAAGTCCTCATGGAGTTGCCCGTCTGGAGTTCTTTGACTGCAAGGAAGGAGCTGCTCCAGCTGACCGGATCAGTACCAAGAGGCTGGACAAGAAGATTGTGCGGCTGGCAGATTGTGTGAGTGTGGCTCCTGCCCTGGACTGCAGCCCCAAGGAGGGCTTAGCTGCCTTCTGCCTGGAGACCAGCAGCCGCACCTACGTCTTTGCCACCGAGCCACAGGAGGCGGCTGACTGGGTGGCGAAGCTCTGTGAGGCAGCCTTTCTGGTGAGCGGAGGTTGTGGAAGGGGGGGAGTAGCTAAAGCAAAGGTAGAGCTAAGCATTCAGGATGTAGAGCAGTGGTGATATCTGAACCGGTTTACTACCAGTTCGCTGGCCATGAGCAACAAAAGGAGGCATGGGAAAGTAAGTAGAACAGTGTGGGGGAGGGTGATCAGCTGTGGTGCATGTGGGAAACTTTTTAAAAACTTTTTTTACTATTGGCTCAGGCGAATAGGTAGTAAAAAATGCTTTAAAAAAGTAAAAAAAATGGTTCTGATGATCGTGCGGCAAACTGTGATCATTGGAGCCTTTTTTTTTTTACTTTTTTAAAGCATTTTTTTACTACCTATTCACCCGAGCCGGTAGTAAAAAAATGCTTTTGAAAGGTAAAAAAAAAGGCTCCAATGATCACAGCTATGCTGTGCTGATCGTCGGAGCCGGGTTTTTTTTACTTTTTAAAAGCATTTTTACTACCTATTCGCCCAAACCGGTAGTAAAAAAATGCCTAAAAAGTAAAAAAAATAAAAATGGCTCCAACAATCAGCTGAGCGACGCTCAATCTTTGGAACTTTAAAAAAAACTTTTTAAAGCATTTTTAACTACCGGTTTCGGAGAACTGGTAGTAAAAAAATGCTAAAAAAGTTTAAAAAAAGTTACAAAGATCCACATCGCTCAGCTGATCGTCGGAACTTTTTTTTTTTACATTTTTTTACTACCAGTTCAGCGAACCAGTAGCATTTTTTACTACCGGTTCAGGTGAACCAGCCCGAACCGGTAGCATTTCACCCCTGGTGTAGAGCCACCCACACAGGATGACTTTTGGGATGGGAAAGTGGAAAAAGGGTAAGGCCATCAGAGCCAAAGGGAAGGAAGGAAAAGAAGCTCCTGAGAAGTTGACAGGTAGGTTGGTACATGCAGAGGAAAGTGGGGAGTGGGGCTGAGTGACCGAGCTGCGCCCTATTTGCCCCGTTATGAGAGTCCTCCAGAATTTGGATCATCAAGCAAAATGTTCTGGGTTTGGTCAGACCCAAATTTAGCACTATGTCTAATTCTGGGGACCTACTTTAAAAAGGGTTCAGCCAACCTGGAACGAGTTCCTGGAAAGGAATAAGCTGGATCAGGAGACCTGGGAGAAGACAGTGAAGAAAGTGCTTCCCCCCTTTGAGCGTCTGGAAGCCCAGAGCTATTAGCTCTCATTCTGGAATGCTGGGCCCAGAGACTGTTAGGGGCAAGACTGGCACCATCTGTTCATCTGGAAAACTCTGGGTTGGGGAGCTTCATTGGATTCATGCAGAGTAGATCGATCGACTTGAGGGCCCCAAAGATCAGGATTTGAACTCTTTGACACCAGAGCAGTTGCCAATCCTGTCAAGACTCTGGGCAACTGAGGAAGAATCGGTTGTTTTTGCTGAAGTGCCAGGTAAGGGCTGCCACTGAGACCTTTTATGCTCCTCATCACAGACTAACCCTGGGAAAATGACCCCATCTGCTACGGAGACCGTTGGAGAACGGGACCTGGAAATGGCCACAAACTCCATTTACTACTCAAGAGAAGAAGGTAGGACTTAATGGCTGAGTGTGGCTGGCATGTAACTTGGATGGTCCAACTGGTCCCCCTTGGAAGCTTTTATTCAGTGGCAGCACTATATGTGGGCTGAGAGGTGGGATTGCTTCTGGTTTTCAAATTGGACCCTGCCTTGGGAGCTACTGAGGTGGGCAGGAAGTACAGGGTACTCCTGGGTGGCATGGTATGTGCTGTCCCACCCCCCGTTCTGCAAGGGACGGAGTTGCAGTGCCCGGTTGCCTCCCTGCAAGCACAGCTGTCCACTCTGACTCTCCCCTTGGCTGTAGTGAATGAGTTCTGGGTCACTGTGCAGAAGACTGAAGCTGCTGAGCGCTGCAAGCTGCAAGGGAGGTATGTGCTGAAGGCCTCTTGGAACAAGCTCGTCCTCAGAGAGGCCCCCTCCAGCCTGCCCCTCTACACATGGCCCTATCGCCTCCTTCGCAGATATGGCAGGGATAAGGTGAGCTTGTCGGGCAGGAAAGGAATTGGGCCCTGGGGTTTTGTCTTGTTCCCTTCCCCCTCCCCCCCCCCCCCGGGAAGACCTGGGAAGCAGGGTAAAGTTGGACTCACGAGCCACAGGGGGACAAACTTATCCCCAGCACTTGCTTTGCAAGGGTAGGCTCCTCAGGGGCTGCCCCCCTTGCCCTGGGGAGGCCCTGGCTGACCACAGAGCCCCATGCTTCTCTTCCACAGGTGATGTTCTCCTTCGAAGCTGGCCGGCGCTGTGAATCCGGTCCTGGCAACTTCACCTTTGAGACCAAGCAGGGCAACGAGATCTTCCACATGGTGGAGGCTGCAATCCAAGCTCAGAAGGCCCAGGTAGAAGAGCATCGGCAAAGCAGCAGCTCCCTTGAGATGGAGACCCCTGGCGTCTTCTCCCTCCAGAACGCCATGGCCAACTCCCTCAGCCTGGAGGGAGAGGGCGCTGCTGCTGCTTCGGAGAGACGGCCGCCCAGGTGCACCTTGGCAGCCAGGGCCAGCGTCGCTGGGGAGGGGAAGGAAGCCGCCATGCCCAAAGGGCAAAACCCATGGCCGAGCTCTTCGCTGCGGCCCTCCCTCTCTGGGATGGCTGGCTCTGTGGAGGACACCAACAATGTCTACTCTGAGCCTCTGGATGCGGTGAAGGGCTCGCGGCCAGACTCCCTCTACGCTGACCCTGTTGACAGCCAGCGTCAGGAAGAAGGGCCAGGCCGGGGCTCTAGCCTGGCGGAGGAGCAGCCCAGGCCACGGACTTGCGGGGTCCAGAGTGGCAAGCAGCACATCTATGATGAACCTGAGGGAAGAGCCCTGTGGCCCACCCCCACTTCGGCCGCCATCTATGATGAGGCACGTCTCCCCTGCGAGGCCTGGCGGACTCAGGGCTTGGAGAGCCAAGCTGGCTATGAGTTGCCGTGCCTTCCTGGAACCGGTGATTATGCTGTCCCTGCCTTCCACCAAAAGGCTGGGCTGAAACCCCCCAGGCCCAGCCCTGCTCCCAAGCCTCCCCGGGTGCACAAGAAATCCGCTCAGCCAGAGGCCAGCAAGACCAGAGCAGCCCCCACCCTGGGCCTGGAGGGGGTCTGTAACAGCAACAACAGCAACAACGGCAGCGACCCACTCTACAGCCGTGTGCTCAAGCCGCCCTCGGCCCTTGGCCCTTTGGGACCTGAGCAATCGGTGGACGAAAGCCGGCCAGCCGCTGTGTATGAAGACCTGGGGGAGATCTGAGAAGGGACCCTGAGCTGGGCTGGAGCCGGAGCAGCCTTTCCAGTGGGACCTTCTTCTGCAGGCTGCCTGCTGGGGAGGGGGGCTGGCCATGCATACGCCTTCTTGGAAGAGGCAGGCTGAGACCCCAAGTGACAGCAATCTTGTTGGGCAGCAAAGGCTGCCTCTTCCAAGAGGGCTCTAGCCACTGTGTGGGAATGGCCTCCAAAGGGAGGACGGACCCCTGGGGAGCACACAGCCCCCTCCTGGCCCCCGGGACATCGCTTCTTTGGGACTGCAGTCTTTGGCAGTAAGCCCAGAAAGCCTGACAAGCCATTTAGGAGGTTGCTGCTTCCTTTGGTTGCTGCAGAATACTGGGGAGAGCCCCTGCTGGCCCACTGCCCCCCCCTCCCCCCAATGTTAGAGGCAGCCTGCATGGTGGGCTGAGTCTTCCGGCTCTGTGCCCAAGGCTGCCCTGCCTCTGCAGGAGACTGAGAAGGGCTCCTGTGGTAGCAGAAGTCAAGCTGGGGCGTTCGTGGGAAGGAGCTGAAGGAGACTCACTCGCTCAGGCTGTCACAAGGAGGTTTATTGACACAGAGCAGAGGATGTGGCTGAGCCAGGCCGGAAGAGGGCTGAACAACAGAAACCAGGAAGTGCCACAAACAGCCCCTCCGCCTCCTTCCCCATGGAGCCCAGGCTGGGGGAAGTGGGGAGAAACAGGCAGGTTGGCCCCAGCTCCTGCCTGAGGCTTGCGGGAGCATCCCACACACCCCCGTCCCCCCATGGAGTCTTCTGGGCGAGGGTGGGGAGGTGCAGGCTGCTGCCAAAGAAACCGCTGTGGGGCTCCGGCTCTTTCGGCAGAAGAGGACACCGGCTCTGTGGCTGTGAAGAAGGCAGGGTGTTCCCTCCCTGGCCAAGAAGCGTGGGCAAAGGCTGCTACATCTTGGACTCTGGGATCGCCTTCCCTTGGCTCGGAGAAAGGGGGAGGCTGCCGGAGCCAGCAGGTGGGAGGGCCACCTGCAGTGGGGCCACTGTGGCCCTGGCCCTGCTGGGATGCACACGACCCCCCTGCTGTGGGGAAAGAACCACCGTCACTGCTGGGGCAAAAGCTGTGTGTGTGTGTCCTGCCCTTCCTGCTGTTGGGATGGCAGGAATCCTGCTTTGTTAATGACAGAGCCCATCCCAAAGGCTGGAAGGTGCCCCGGGTGTTAGGGCAGAGCCCTGGTGCATTTGCCCTTCTAAGCAGCCATGTTGGAGCCCCCCTGCCTCCTGGGCTGGTTCCTTGCTGCCAGGCCCACATTTGTCCCCGCCCTTCCCCCATGTCGGGTGCCCCTTGGTACCTGGCGGGACCACTGCCTTGGTGCCCAGCGCTGAACCCGGGAGGCAGGCAGGCGGCCCAGGCACCTCTTCAAGGCCTGGTACAAATGACAGGTTGCCTGCAGGGGATCGTAGCTTGCCTCAAACTCCAGGCCACCGAGGATGCCCTGGAGCGGAAGAGGCTACGTCAGTGCCCAGGGGAAGGCGGGGCGGGGTCAGGGTGCCCCTTTCCCTCACAGCCAGGGTTCTCGTCATTTACCTCCATTTTAGCGAGTGCTGCTTCTGGCAGGTCAGCAGGGAGGAGAGGGAAGCTGCAAGGCAGAAGCAGCTCTCGGGCCACTACCGGGCGCAGCAGTAGGGTGCAGGAGTCTGAGGGCAGCAGGACCTGGAAGGTGCCGGCTGAGAGGCCTCCACTGAGATCTCGCCCATTCCAGGTCTCATATTTGGCAAGCAGCAGCCATTTCCGCTTCTGGAAGATGAAACCGATGTGCGTTGTGCCAAAACAGAGTGATGCTCCTGCCTGGTGGGACACACAGCCAGCAGTACGGCTGGTCTGCCTGCTGGAGAACCCGAGGAGGTCTCCCCTCTGCCCCAGAAGCTGGGTGGCTTCGGGGATGTTGGCAAGGTGGCCTTTCCACACACACCCCACACCCCACCCCACCCTGCTTAGGACTCACTCGCAGGCAGTGGCAGAAGGCTTGGAAACTCTGCTGGTTGGTCTCCAGTTCATCCCAGCTCAGTTGCCAACAGCTTGTGGGCCTTACGACTAGAGGGAGACCAAAAAGCATGGATGCACAGACTCCATCGGCTTTTAGCGCCCTGCAACAGGAAAGATTGTCACTGGGGAGGAGGTGACTGCCACCCTCGTCAAGCTGCTGGCTGGGGGTCCAGGGAAAGTTCCAAAGGAGATCTCTGAGAGGAGGCCACTCAGTGGGGACTGAGAACTCCTGCTGACGGAGTGAGCCCAAGTAGAGGCAGGCTCTGTGGCTCCTCCTTCCCCCGCCTGTCTCAGTGGGGGCTGAGCCTGGAGGGAGGGGCAGGAGCTGTGCAGACCCCCGCTTCCCTCTCCTGAAGGTTGGGGTGGCTGAGAGGACTGACCCTTGCCTTACAAATATGGCTGGCTAGGTTGAGGGTGGGTTGGAGGAAGCAGAGGTTTATCACAATTTTTTTTTTTACTCCATCTTCTTTAGGGTGAAGGCTGCTTCCAGAAGGGAGGGAGCAGCCTGTGCAGAGGGTGGGTTTTCTGCTCTTCTAGAAATGGTTAACTGAATGATTCAAAGGGAAAGGAAAGGAGGAGGGGAGGGAGACATGTGGGCTCCAGGTGGTTCAAATACTGCAGAGCCTCAAATGCTGCAATTGGTACACAGCTTGCATAAATGGTTGTAAGTGGAGGGCAGACTGCCCCCCCCCTTCCTGGGCAAAATCCTCAGGCTTGGCTGGAGAATGTGGCTGAGCTGTAAAACCAGAGTCCTTGGCCAGGCCTGCAGGAGGCACCCACTGTGGCAGCCTCCCCTCCAGTTTCCTTCCCTGAAATGGACATCCCTGACTGACCATGCAGGTTAGGTCTCTGGTCCCTTTGCGTGATCTTAGATTTATCTACAGCTGGGATGGGTTCAGCCCTAAAGCGAGGACCAGCCCGTTTGGGGAAGAGGAAGAGGAAGAGGAAGCAGTGCAGGAATGGAATGCCAATTTCAGCAAAAGGGGCTGCTCCAAATTTTTCAAAAGAGCTTTTCTGTAATAAACCTTGAGGTTCCTGATTCTTGCATGTCTACTTCATTGCTTCCAGTCCAGCCAGTGGGGAGGGCTTCTTCCAAAGGCCCCTTTCCAGACGGCCCCTTAACATGCTTTCCTCAGGCTTCAACGGGTCTCGGGGGTACATTGGGCTTGCCTTTTGTGCTGCTCCATGGGCTGAGCCTGACTGCACCTGAGCGGTGTATGCAGGGCCCTCACTGGTGGGCCTGGGCTTCCTAATTCCTTCCATAAACATTACTTTGAGAGCTCGGATGTGGGGGCAGCTCTACGTGGCCCATTCTGTCCGTGGTGTCCCCTGTCAAAAGCAGGGCTGTCGGTTCTATAGTACACCACTGCTTCTGCCAGGAAGGACTGCACATCCATGCTCTCCGTGGGAGGGAGGCGGCACCCTTTTGCCTTGGCAAATGGCATTCTAGGAACTGCCCGGAATACTTTCCAGTGCTGCCACTCAGTATATTTGACACTGGGGCGGAACAGGCAAGAGTTCTGCTACTTTCCCTTTGGGGACACAGTCCCAGAAAGGCCACTAAACCAAACTCTGTCCAGGTGCTGGCTGGCCATTCAGTGTGGGAAGGGAGGATGCATGGAGAGAGCTCTCCCATCTTGGCCTGCTCCCATCCAACTGGTCATTTAGGCATCCCAAGAGATGCCCAAGGTGCCTCGCCTTGCTTGTCCAAATGTTGCTCTGAGCAGAGAGATTGTGATGGGCTTTCCTTCATCAGAAAGGGAGAGAATGCCCCATGCGCCTTCTCCACATGCTGCTGCTCTTAGACAGTCCCAGAGGGAAGCGGTGTAGATTGCCTCATTAGAGAGGCAAATGGGAGCTGGCCTGCCTGGGCTGAGGAATTTGCCACATGCTGTTCTTAAATTGTGAACTGCTTTGTTAAGAGAGGCAGACTGGAGCTTGGCTGTCTGGGGATGCTGGAAATTACGCCAGGGTGATTTTTCTGCTGACTCGGGACTTGAGGAAGGCGCAGCCATGAGGAGGAAGAGCCCTTCATGAGAGCAGCGTAGCCCCCAGGATGCTGATTCTTGAATAAACTAAAACCATGTGACTGGCATGCCTGCCCGTCTCCCAGCCCAGGGTTAAAAGAAAAGGGTGCTGGATCTGCCATTCCTTGCAGCTCACTTTCCAGAGAAGGAAAACTGTTATTCCACACTTGGAAAAGTAGGAGTTCCCTGGCTGACGCTTTCCTTCCTGACTGCAAAGCCACTTCTGTTCCTTCTGTTTTAGGAGAAGATCCCTTTCCCAAACAAAACTGAATTTCTAATTTATGAAAACAGTAGTATTGCCAAAAACAGCCAGTAGTTTCCCAGCTACTATGCTGTGATTTCTCTGCGTTGATGCTACTGTGCTACTGAATGCTCACTGAAGTGGGAGAGGAGGCCTCTCGAGCAGCTTCTCTTAGTGACCGGGGCGGGGGAGGGGGGATGGCATTGCCAGCCTCCTGCACACACCACCTTGACACAAGCCTGGGCTCACTACAGGTCTGCCATGCATCTGTCTAATGATCTGTGAATATGTTTTAGGTTATGAGTTTTGGGATATAAGACAAGTGATTTCCAGAAAGACTGTGGTCAGTCCTCCGTGAAATTGATACTCTTAACCACCAATCCCTCCCCCCACCCTCAAGCATGTGATGTACAACCCAGGGATCTAGTCTATCACAGACTGTGGAGGGGCAGTGCACAGAAATGTGCCTGCACCAGATTTCCGCCGGGGGGGGGGAAGGGGAGGGCTATTCACATCTCTAACTGGGCCATCAGCAGCAGTATTATCAAAGCACAGCAGGCTGCCTGTAGGCCAGATCTCTGCTGAATGAAGAGGAAACCCCCATATTAATAGCAGAGCAATTAAATTTGTTTCCAGGCAGGGCTGCTTCCTTGTTAGGAAGCAGGTGTGGTGACAGTCACAGTAACCCTCACCCAATCAGGTACCTGAGGACTCTCAGTCTACGTGGGGCCAGGCCAGGTGCCATCCAGAATGGACTGGCAGCATTGTCCATTCCTGCTGTTCCACCCTCATATGCGGCAGGAAGCTGGGCAGGGCTGAGAAATCTTTCCTGGACATCACACTTCAGCCATGCTGTAGAGGCAGGAGAGCAGAGCAAAGAGCCAAAGTGGCACATCACTGAAGCAGGTGTGTGGGTTTTGTCTCTTTGTCCAGCAACCCATTAGCCCAGAGTTTCCTTTGTCCAACTGATCTGGGGGGGTGTATGTGGAGGGAGGGGGCCTCAGCCTGCTGGCAGAACACCTGTTGTGCTGCGGGAGATTGCCCCTGTTGCCAGCAGAAGCTGCGGTGGGAGCAGGCAGGACTAGTTTGGTGAAACTGACGCAGCCGGTAGAGCCTCCTTTCCCGTAGGGGTCAACCAGACAGCTTGAGGGATCACCCTTGAATCAGAAAGGACTTTCCTGATCTTGTTCCTCAGATGGCCCAAACCCCATTTCAAACTGCTTAAATTGGTGGCGTGAGCAAATTCCAGAGATGGGAAGAAGTCCTTCCTTTGATCTGTTTTTCCTCTTCAATTTTCAACCTTGCAGAATGATCCCACTCCAGAGAGATGAATTATTTATAAATTAAACACATAATTAAAAGAAAGAAAACGAATTGAAAAAGAACATCTGCCACTGGATAAAGAAGACTTGTATTTTTGCATCTTTCCTGTTGTAGTCAGTGCGTTCTTGCCACTTTTTCAAAAATGTAATAAACCTTATTTGGCTAGAAAATTAAAATGAAAGAAAAAAAACGGAGAATATCCCTTTCCCCCACCCGAGGCCTGGAATACGGCAGATGTGACATGAATTTGAGATCTAGGGGAATTTAGATGAAGAGCCTGAATCCTCTACTTTTCACGTAAGGGAAGGTAAAGGAATATCCACATATAAAGCATTCTCTGGGACGTGGCCCTATTTATCCCTGAGCCTTTCCTTCATGGGACAGCCCATCGGGAGCAGAGAACCCTCGGATGCCCTTACAGATTCTTTTCCTAGCTTCTCTGTAACAAACGTTGCACTGACTCAGAAGTGCACAAGAATATCCTGAGAGCCAGGAACAAGGACACGTTAATGCTCAGTCTCTGGCAAGAAAACAGTATGTGTATTATCCTGGACAGTACATACAATTTCTTGCTGGTCCCTTCTATGGTTTACTACTTTTGTTTATTGTAATTTATTTGCCAAGAAAACGGCACCAATGTGTCACGGATGCCCCTGTTGGCACCTGAGGGCAAGGGTAGATTACCTGCATTGGTGCTTGGTGCCTCAGAGCGGGTGGTGGTCCTGGCAGGCAGGAGGAGATGAAGGTGCTCTTGATCCGGAGCATGGTCATGCAGCCAGGCTTTGAAAAAGTCCTCTAAGGCCACCACATCGTTCTCCACAGTGTGTAGATCAATCTCTGTGTTCAAGATTGTGGTGCTCTCTGCAAGAGAAGATGAGATTAAATAGGACATCATCAAAAGGGCACAACAAAGAATGCTCTTTCTGCACCAACTCAGAAAGCTCAGACTGCCCAAGGATTTGCTGATACAGCCTCTACAAAGGAATTATTGAGTCTGTCATTTGTACGTCAGTGAATGTCTGGTTTGGCACAGCAAACAAACATGACAGGCACAGATTTCAACCAACAGTTAGGACTGCAGAAAAAACAATTGCAACCAGCCTGCCTTCCATTGAGGACCTGTGTGGGTCTGAAAGAGGGCTGAGAAAATATCTACAGACTCCTCACATCCTGGACATAAACTGTTTTAACTCCTCCCCTCTGGACGGTGCTATAGGACATTGCATGCCAAAACAACTAGACACAAAGGCAATTTTTTCTCTTATGCCATCACTTTGCTGAATACTTAATTCCCACAGCACTATTTTATGCCTAAGGATATTTACCTATGTAGTAGGGCTGTACTGCTATTGTCCTTCTCATCACCTTCTATTGGTATCTTATGGTTATATTACCTTGTTGTTTGTACGTACACTTGTTTATATGTACATGTTGGTTGTATGTTTGTATGTACACTGATTTTATTATTTATTTATTGTTTGTATGTATACTGAGAGCTTATGCCCCAGATACGAATTCCTTGTGTGTTCAATCACACTTGGCCAATAAAGTTCTATTCTATTTTCTATTTCTATTTATTTTCTATTTTCTTCTATTTTCAATTATTTTCTATTTCAATTATTTTATATTCTCTATTCTCTTCTGTTATTTTACTCTATTGTATGCTATTTTATTTTATTGTATTGTATCATGTATCTCGTATCGTATCGTATCCTATTGTCAGGTCCTCTGCTGGGACGCTGCTATTCCTATGGAGGAGTGGGGAGGAGGCTATTGGGGTTGCATTCTCTGCATGCTTTTGCTGTAATTGCATGGGATTCAGTGAGGGGGGCTATTTTGAAGACAGATGGGCTTCCTCCCAACAGGTTCCAGTCTGACACCAAAGTCGCTGCGTCCTGGGGATGAACTGCTATCAAGCTAACACTTCAGAGTTCTCAAAACACCTATGCAGAATTGTGTTGGCTACCGGTGGACTGGTGAAAAGGGGTGGGGTTGGAATTGGGAAGAATAGCTTAATGCTTTGTGCTGGAACTTCAGATTCCGTCTGACTTCTCCGCAATCACTTTCTCTCAGTGAAAGTTTCTTTTGATACCTAATTATTTCAAGAGTCATGCTTTCCTAAGGAGATAGGTGAGGCAGTTTTTTTACATTAGGCAGAATCTAAAGTTCCGGCGCAAAGCATTAAGCTATTCTTCCCAATTCCCTATCCTATCCTATCCTATCCTATCCTATCCTATCCTATCCTATCCTATCCTTTCCTTTCCTTTCCTTTCCTTTCCTTTCCTTTCCTTTCCTTTCCTTTCCTTATCCTTCCCAAAAGCAGAGAAAATTGGGATACAGAGAATATGCACCTAAAAAATGCCCGGGATAGGCAAACACTACTTTGGGGTCCATTAATGGAACCAAGAATCTAGATCAAATTTTACAATAATTAGGACAGCACTGAACAAATGATAATTACAGCTGGTCCTTGAGGTTACAGCTATATTGCAGTGCCCTTGTGGCCAGATGATCAAAACATGGATATATGGCAGCCTGCTTGCATTTACAGCCCATCTCTGCAGCCGCAGGGGAGAAAAGAGGGCAAGTCAGCCAGGGTGGCTGCATGGTGGGCGGCAGCACAGTGAAGGGCAGCCTCTTTCTCAGGTGGTCATCAAGTTATTAGAGTTGGTGAGCCTTATGATCATGTGATAAAGATAGATTCAAGTCTAATGAGATGCAAAGGGTCCTTTGGATTCACAGGTGTTTGAAGAGAGCAACAGCATGCACACTGGTGCCAAAGATTCTGATTATTCGTATAGATTAATGGGATCAGGGCTAGCAGGGACTAATGAGATCTTGGCGTAATGGTGTTGACACACCATGAAGCTGGAACAAAAGATTTCAGTAGGTGGCAACAATCTACTGCTATCCAGTTGATGGCAACAATCTGCATCTTAGTCCATTTTTACAGATTCACTCTTTTGAAAATGAAAAAAAAATCTGAATCAACTCCAAAATTAACAGTTGAACAGGTACCTTTATTAGAACAGCTAAAATGCACTATCAATTGTGGCACGCACACTTCAGGTTCTGCATCAACAGGTTGTTACAAAATGAAAGAAATGGTGGACAAGTAAACACGGGCTTTCCCCCACTTGCTCTGGCAACGGGAGCAGCCAATTTTAATGCCAGCCTGCTTTTTGTTTTGAGATTTCAAGAATGGATGAAGAACAGCTGATATTGTTATGGGTTCTAGGACTCAGATTCCATTTCTGGAGGAGTTTTGTAGACTGAATGCACTCATCAGAGTTAGGTGTAGCCGGTGTCAGGTTTTCCAATTTCTAGGCATAAATGTCAGGCTGCTGTACTCACCCCCAC
Source organism: Pituophis catenifer annectens (assembly GCF_029215685.1). Lineage (NCBI taxonomy): Eukaryota > Metazoa > Chordata > Lepidosauria > Squamata > Colubridae > Pituophis > Pituophis catenifer. The sequence goes on from NW_027256888.1 coordinate 84,521,930, forward strand.
TGCTGCTGGATACTTCTCCGCCCCACTGTGCCCCAGAGAGTTCCTGGATTGCCCGCTGAGAAACCTCGACCACCTGTAGTTGGTGGAGGCTAACCAGGTCAACATCCTGCAATCCAGCATTCAGTTGGTTGGCTATTTTTCTGCTGGGCTGGCTAGTCAGGATTGTAATCTGGAAGAAAAGTCAAATCATAGCAGTTTAGAGGAGGGTTCACCATACTAATCGACAGCACACTCACGCTCCTCATGCTAACTGCTCCAAGCAGAGCCTGGCATGATGGCTGCTCACCAGTCCTTGTCATGCCCAGTGAGCAGCTACAATACCTGTCAGATGCATTGGAGAAAGAGACTAGCTCAAGCCCCTATTTAGTTAGAAATCTCACAAAATCTCCTTGGTCCAAAGTTGCCTTTTATTAAGCTAGCCTACTTCCCAGGGTTGTTTGGGTTTTGATGGCCTTTAAATAATCATGATTCAGAGACACCTCAGGTTGTTGATCACCATGGAGGAAATTTTCAGTTATAAGCCCTCCTGGAACAGGAGGCTTTGCTTAATCACTCAGTCTTTGGTGGAATGAATGATTGCAATGCACTTTGTGTGGGGCTGACCTTAAAGAAACTCTTGATCCAAATGCAGCAGTCTGAGCAGTTACAGCCGCTTCTTGCTGGGCCCACCACCACTGTCGGAGCTGCACTGGTGACCAGTTGGCTTCTGGATACAATTCAATGCACCTTTAAAGCCCTTCATGGTTTAGGCCTACACCATTCTGCACATAATTGTAACGTATTGTAAGATAAGGAATTGTATGCTGCTTGGGTTGGATCTGATTAGAGCAATTTATAAACCTTGTAAATGTAACAATAAATCTCTCCCAAAAGGTGGAGGTGGCCATTACAATTGTTATTTTCTTCTAGAAAAAATCATTGTAGAAATATGCAAAAACATTTCTGAGCATCCATTGGGTGGAACTGTGCAACCAACTCTAAGAACTCCCAGCAAACTTTTATCCAAAATATATACTGGTTGCTATTGCCCAAAGCCTTATACCTGAGTTACCCAACAGGTCACTGTTACCAAAGAACAATAATAGGGTTTGCTCATGACACCCCCATGGGGGATCCTGGTTAGGGTTAGGATCCTGACGATGGCAGAATTTTGTTGATGACACTTGGGCTATTCTGCCTTGTTTCTGCTTTGGGCCCATCTTCAGATGCACTGGACCTCTGCCCTTTCGGCTGTGCCCACTTCTTACCTCCACAAAAGAGCTGCTTAGAGAGGCTCCGGTCATGCCTTGACCCGTGTACTGTTTGAACTGCTGCAATCCATCCAGCACCGCTTGAACCACAGCCTCTTCTTTGGGCTGGAACACCCCTTCTTTCGGCAAGGCACCAAGCTCTGCAAAGCAGCTCTGGAGCCGAGCAAAGCCTCCTTTAAGAGCCTGTGGGGAACATGGGAAAGAAGTACAGATTACTTTCCCATTTCCAGACATCCCGGCGAAGAGGGCACCTCAACCACTACCTGCACGACAGCATCATGGTTGGAACTGAGAAATGTTGCTCAAACGTTACCTTGATACGGTTTACATGAAACTATGCTTGAAATCAGCAGAAAATGTTGCAGAAAGAAGTTACCCATGTGTTTGGGGCTAAATATGTTTGTCTGAAAACTATGTTTTATATCAGAAAAAGTTAAAAGGGGCTAGATGTCATAATGCACCAGAGAAAATGTGACACAGTGGGAAGTAAAAACCATTGCAACATTCCATTAATGGAATGTTGGGCTTTTCACCTTATTAAAGAGGAAGGGACAAAATAAGAAAGGTGGCACTTAAGCATTTACACATCAGGAATGAACTTGTCTCCTTCTTTGTCCAAAGGAGGACGTGAGTAAACAAGGGGAATGCTACAGATATAATAACCCTGATTTTAGCAAAGCTGAATCCCAGCTCTTGGCATGAGGTTCCTGCTGAGATCCAGACGGCTCTCACTCTGCCATTGTTTAGAGCAGTCCTGGGAACTCTTCGCACCTTTGGTGAGACTGCTTGCTTCATTCCATCCAGTCTGGTTGGCTTGCACTCTTATCACCTTTCCTTGGCTTTATTGTAAATTATTTGTCTTACTGTTGTGAGTCATCCAGAGATGTTGGGAATCGGGAGGTACATAAGTTTAAATAATAATACCGTAACTCCAACACATCTGGAGCAGCACTTGAATACCATTGAGATATAGACAAAATCATTATCAGTCAATTGCAAAAGGCAGTTTTACTTGGAGCAGCTTACGTCAAAAGAGACAATAAAAAAGGTAAGAAAGAAAAAAAAGGGCAAGATCATATCCTCGTCGACCCCGAGGCGCCTTGTTTGTGGGGTGCCACAAGGGTCGGTCCTCTCGCCCCTTCTGTTCAACATTTATGTAAAGCCTCTGGGTGAGATCATCCATAGGAGCCTTGATAGTACAGTGGTCTACGCACCCTGTTATTAACACAGCTGCCTGCAATTTACTGCTGGTTCGAATCTCTCCAAGGCTCAAGGTTGACTCAGCCTTCCATCCTTTCTAAGGTAGGTGAAATGTGGACCCAGTTTGTGGGGGCAATAAGCTGACTTTGTATAAATATACAAAAGTATGAAGGCTATTGCTTAACGCAATAGCCGCCCTGAGTCTCCGGAGAAGGGCGGCATATAAATTAAATTTAAAAAAAAAATCCATGGCTTTGGGGTGGAGTTCCATCAGTACACTGATGACACTCAGCTGTACATCTCCACCCCAGGCCACCCCAATGATGCCCTTGAAGTGATGTCCCGGTGCCTAGAGGCTGTGCGGGCCTGGATGGGGAGAAACAGGCTTCGACTCAACCCTTCCAAGACCGAGTGGCTGTGGCTTCTAGCATCCCGATGTAGCCAGCTGGCGCCATCGCTGGTTATTGGGGGCGAGTCATTGGCCCCCACAGAGAGAGCTCGCAACTTGGGTGTCTTCCTGGACGCACGGCTGTCTTTAGAAGAGCATATGATGGCCGTGGCCAGGGGAGCTTTTTATCAGGTTCGCCTGATAAGCCAGTTGCGTCCCTTTCTGGATCGGGACTGCCTACGCACGGTCACTCAAGCACTCGTCACTTCCTGCCTGGACTACTGCAATGCTCTCTACATGGGGCTCCCCTTGGGGTGTACCTGGAGGCTTCAAATGGTCCAGAATGCGGCCACGTGGGGGATTATGGGAGCGACGGGGTGCTCCCATGTGACACTTCCTGCGCGAGCTGCATTGGCTCCCAGTGGTCTTCCGGGTGCGCTCTATGGCTTAGGGCCTGGATATTTACGAGACCGTCTTCTGCTACCAATTGTCTCCCACCGGCCAGTGCGCTTGCACAGAGAGGGCCTCCTCAGGGTGCCGTCGGCCAGAAAAGGTCAGGGGGAGAGCCTTCTCTGTGGCGGCGCCCACCCTCTGAACAACTTACCCCCAGAGACACGCACGATACCGGACCTCCGGACTTTTCGTCGGGCCCTTAAAACCCACTTATTTCATCTAGCCGGGCTGGCTTGATCCCATCCTTTGGTTTTAATTTGAAATTAATTTTAACTGAGTTATTTTAAATTGTGGCCGACGTTATTTAATATCTTTTAAACTGTTTTAATTTTTGTATGTTGTGTTTTTACTTTGGCTGTCCACCGCCCTGAGTCCTGCTGGAGAAGGGTGGTATAAAAATCAAATAAATAAATAAATAAATAAATAAATAAATAAATAAATAAATAAATAAATAAATAAATAAACAGCAGACTTTCAAATAAGGGATTAACACCAGACAAACAATCAAGGAGAAAAGAAATGAAGACTGGAGCGGGCAAAGAATGGCATCACACCCAAACATAGCAAGATGGGCTTTGGGTATGAGATTTACCACAACAAAAGGTAGCCACCAATTCCAAGACCTGAGTATTTTAGGCCTTTGGGCTGCCAACCACCATGAATATAGAAACACTAAACTCCATAAATGTAACCCATAAAAGTTCCCAAGCAAGAGAAACCAGATTCCCAAAGGAGCAAAGGTTACATAAGAGCTAGCACTAATGAAAAAGTAGAACAGGGATCTTCAGATATTTTAATGGGCTTATGTGTGTAATGGGAGCACTCACCACAAAGGGCAGCAGGCATTCCTGCTGGTTCTGGACCACGTAGAGGCTGAATGAAGGGATGCGGGGTGAGCCTGTCAAACTGCAGGCTAAGCAGAAGACATTTTCCAAGGCTTCACAGAGTTTGTGGCAGGTGTTGTCCCAATGGGGAGGATGGATGTCTACTACCAGGATTCGCAGAGATTGCCTGGAACGAACAGTGGTGGCGGCAGGACATTTCTCAACAACACTAGGTCTTTGCCTTCCGGGACTCATGGTTTTCTGAACGCAATTGAGATTGCGGCTGTCTGGAAAGTAGAAGTCAAGGGCTGACTCTTTTCACAGTGCACTGTCACTTGTGAAGATAAATATAGAGGATGCCAGAAAGAGAAATGTTGGAGGGGTGGAAGAAGAGCAGCAGGGTGTAAAGACCAGCAGCTCCATATCTGATGCGTGCGGGGCAGCACCCCGCCTGTCGTGAGAGAGGAAACCATGACGTGTGAATGTGGGCATTATATGTGATTCCTACCTTCAGGTTTGTTCTATTCAGTCTATCCAAATCTGTTTATATGGCCACTTCCAGGATTCTTGGCTTGAATAGTTAAGGGGAATTCTTGTTGGGAATTTTGGGTGCTAGTCTCAATATATCTGGGGGTTCTTCCATACAAACCTACAATTCCAAAACAATTCTTATATATGCACAAGCTACGTTTAAACACTACATTAAGCCATGGTTTGATCACAATTTTAATTACCTGGGTTCACAAATAATAATATTAAGCCAACCTCAAATCAGAGTGATTTGTGAACCCAAACACATGGGAAGTTAATTCCAAACTGCCAAGAGAACCACCTGATGGTATTTTTTTTTCAAGACCAGGGCAGCCCAACCAGGAGGATTGTCCAGGGAGTCTTTGAGAGGAGATCTTGTGCCACATCAGACCCTACAGAAAAGAGTATCTGTAGCTCAGAGCTGAGGTATGGGGGCCTTGATATTCAGAGCTTGGTGCATATGACTCTAACATATCAAAATAGGAGCAAATCCTGCTCCCTTCTAGCCCTGATGATGTGATCTAGTTTGGCAGTGAAATATCTGCCAGAAAACCACCAAGCGAGAGCACCAAGGACCCCTGACATCAGGCCCTTCTCATCCCCTCAGTCAGAGCTAGGGGTGCTTTTGGAGGCCGCTCCTGGATTCGCCTTCCAAAGATTTAGACTAAGAAGCCCATGTATATATAGGTGGGCTGTGTGGGGGTAGGAAGAGATGCCTTTTACAGACCAAGTCAGGGGCTTTTTCCTCCAGTGCCCAGGCGCGGGTCCTCGGTGGGGCACAGAAGAGGGAAGCCAGGTCAGAGCAACCCATTTGGGGGAGCCCGCCCTCGCATCCCCAGCTCAGTCAGTCCAGAGGGAAAAGCCTGGGGGGAAGGCCCGGGCCTCGGCCTTCTTTCGCCGGGACGAAGGGTGGTCGAGGAACGGGCCTTTGCCAATCGGCGGAGCTGCTGCCGCCGCCGCCCCGCTTTCTCGGGATCGGACCAAACCAAACGGGGCTCCTGAGAAAGGCCCGGCGGGAGAGGCCGGGCCCTCCGCTCCGCCTCCCTTTGTGGGAGCCGAGCCGAGAATCGCGGGTGGGGACGGGCAGGCCTTCTTTCCACCCCCGGGGAGGGCGGCTGTCCAAGCGGGGCCGGCGACCCACCCCCTCCTCCTCTCCTGCGGGGCTGGGCGGAGGGACGAGCTTCCCCCGGGCGGCGCGGAAGTTGCGGGCGAGGAAAGCCCGGCCCGCCTCAAGAATGGCCGCGACTTCTGCAGCGCACCCCCCACCCCCCACCCCGCTGAGCAGCTCCTTTGCCCCCCACCCCCACCCCCACCCCGCCCTGGCAATCGCCTCCCCACCCCTCCGCCGAGCCTTCTCCCGTTGGAGGCGGGGGAGTGCCAAGGATACCGCTGCGAGCGGCTGCCAGAAAGCGGGGCCCTGTCCCCCGCGCCCGGAGATGACAGGCTCGGAGGGGACCCCCGAAGGCTTCCCTTCAGCTTGCCAGAGGGATTCCTGCGGGAGGGACGGAGGGCGGGGGGGGGGGCACCCCGGCGGGAAAGGGCAGAGATCCCCGTAAGGAAGATAATACATAGCAGAAGGTTGTGGGGGGAGGGGGGGGGAGGCCGAGACCTCGGAATCCCAGGGAGCCCCGGCTTTTTTGGAGGGGGGCGGCAAGCGCAAAGCCCCGCGTGGATGCTGGCCAGCAGCTCGTCCAGGAAGATTCCGGTGCCTTCCTGGATCACCAGCTACCCTTGTCATGAGAGCTGCTAGAAAGGTGAGGCAAAGCCCGGCCGGTTCTGGGCTGCAACAAGGGTCGCTCACAAGGTATGTGGCAGTGTGTCGGGAGAAGTCGTCCTTCAGTCCTGGAAGGGAAACATCTACCAAGAGCTCCTGGGGGTTCAGGCCCCTGTGGGGATGGAAGGGGGCTGTCTCCAGCGGCCAGAAGGGCTGTCCCGCAGAAGAGGGGGCAGGCTGGTTCAGAGCCCTTCCAGAGGATGGGGGGACAAGGCAGCCCTGAGCTCCAGTTCATTGGGGCTCCGCAGGAGCAGTCAGCTGGGACCGTCTGCCCTGCGGGGGGAACCCTTCTCTGCATGAGGCTAGCCAAAGGTAATGCAGCGTTCTTCCCCGGGGGTGGGGGGTGGGGGCTTTTGCCAACTACAGTGAATTCTAGCTTTTAGCTTTGAGATGTGGTCCCTCACTAACTGGTTCATCCACAGTATTGCTGTTTGGGTCATAACTCTGTGGGGGTTGTGGTGGTGGACTAAACTTCCCCTCACCTTCCTGAGGCTCTTCCTCTGAAGTGGGGCTTACCCACACTGACCAACTTCCCTCTTCCTAGGAAGGCCTTGGGGAGAGGAGGGGAGTTGCAGGGTTGCCCTGTGGGTGCTCAGAGATGGGGGGAGCGGGGGCAGCCTTTCCCCACGTGCAAGTGACTCTGGAGCCAGAAAACAGTGGAATTTCCTTGACAGAACTTGATTACAGGTAGTCCTTGACTTATAACCATTCTTTTAGTGAAGTTACAGTGGCACTGAAAAAATTGACTTATGACCGATGTTCACACTTGCCACCATTAGAGCATCCCCATGATTATATGATCAAAATTCGGGCACTTAGCAACTGGCACCTACTTGTGACAGTTATACTGTCCTGGGGTCATGTGACCATCACTTGTAACCTTCCCGGCTGACTTCCAACAAGCAAAGTCAATAGGGGAAGCCAGATTTGCTTAATGACCACAATTCACTTCAAGCCAGATGATTAACGACCACACGATTCACTTAACTGTGGCATACAAAAGGTTATACAATGGGGTAAAACTCACTCAACAATTGCCTTGCTTAGCAATGGAAAGTTTGGGTCCAATTGTGGTTGTAAATTGAGGATTACAAGATGCATGTCTTGTGCTTTGTTTTGTATAAGACCAAATTTTCTTATTATGCCAGAAGCTTTTTTGAGATCAACTTTAGGATTTTAGTTCTCTACAATTAGATTTCATTTTTTAAAATGTGTATCAAATTGATAAGGTGTTGCCATGTTGTTTCATCCTTTTGCCTCTGGGCATTGTTCCCACCTCAACCCAGCCACATCGGAAGTCCTGAAGCTGGTGCTGCAGCTGCTGCTCCCCATTGGACCCCAGCTTTTCTCCAGGAGTTTCTTGGAGGCCTTCTGATTTGGGAGGGATTACATTGATAGTTTCCTGGTTGTTAATATCCACCTGGTTTTCTTGGCTGAAAACTGAATCCATACGCCAGTTGGGTCCCTTTCTGGATCGGGACTCCCTATGCACGGTCACTCATGCCCTCGTCACCTCTCGCCTGGACTACTGCAATGCTCTCTACATGGGGCTCCCCTTGAGGAGCACTCGGAAACTCCAGCTGGTCCAGAACACGGCCGCGCGGGTAATTATGGGAGTGACGTGGCGCTCCCATGTGACACCTTGCCTGCGCGAGCTGCACTGGCTTCTGGTGGTCTTCCGGGTGCGTTTCAAGGTATTGGTTCTCACCTTTAAAGCGCTCCATGGCTTAGGGCCCGGTTATTTGCGAGACCACCTTCTGTCACCGATAACCTCCCACCGGCCAACTCGGTCCCACAGAGAGGGCCTCCTTAGGGTGCCGTCGGTCAAGCAATGTCGACTGACGACCCCCAGGGGGAGAGCCTTCTCTGTGGGGGCACCCGCCCTCTGGAACGAGCTACCCCCAGGAATACGACTAATCCCGGACCTCCGGACCTTCCGTCGAGTTTTGAAGACCTTCCTATTTCAGCAAGCTGGGCTGGCTTAAAATTTTAATGGGTTATTTTAAGGGTAATGGGTTTTAATGTTTTGGGAAGCCAATTCGATTTAATTCTGTTTTTAAATTATTTAAAATTTTGTATTGTATGTATTTTAATTTTGGCTGTGCACCGCCCTGAGTCCTTCAGGAGAAGGGCGGTATACAAATTTAAATAATAAATAACTAAATAAATAATAAATAAATATTCTTTTCTAGTAGATCATGTTTAATCTCTACTGTACACTTGTGTATGCCTTCTGGATCATGAAGACTTTAGATCATCTTGTTTGTTCCCTCTTCTCTGTGTATTGACCTATTTCTTCCTTGTGGTTTGAAGACAGCCACTGTTGTTAATAAAAGCAAGGAAAAGAGGGTTTTGTTGCCTTAAATCAGCTTCCCCTGAAATTGCTGCATTTTGCAAAATGCTAGCTGGCCGAGTGCTGCTTTTGGCACATTCCTTCCAGCACATCTGCACTGAATTTACAACCAGAAATTTTTCTTCCTCTTTATTTTCTCCTTGCTATTGCCTCTTGTCTCTTGCTCTCCATCGTAACTTCCTCTGTAGCGGTCCAGACAGTCAGTGCTTTGCAGAGCCTCATATGTATGCTTGTTATTTCCAAAACCTGTCTCCCCTAAAGCAATCAAAGCACGTTGCAGATACATGATTTTATTTGCAAGCCATCAATTATCCACTACCACAGCAAAGCTTTCATGGCCACGAGCAATAGCAGAACACGGTTTGTGTGCTTTCAGCTCCCCCTACATCAAAGGAAAGAAAGGCAATGGCAAGCCAAAGGAAAAAGCAGGCACCGTGGAAAGTACAGCTTGACATCAGAATATTTTGGACGAAGCCATCTGTGGGACATTGTTTATCTCTTCTTCTTACTAGGCTAGCATGCCAGCCTTACTCTTTCTGAGATATGGTCAGTGAATAAAAACAAGTTGGTTTACTGGGCCAGAAATCCCTGACTGAATTTTCTCCCTGATGCCACTCAGGATGACTTTTTTTTTTTTTTTTAAATTTGATTTATATGCCGCCCTTCTCCGGAGACTCGGGGCGGCTTACAATGCGTTAAGCAATAGCCTTCATACTTTTGTATATTTATACAAAGTCAGCTTATTGCCCCCACAAACTGGGTCCTCAATTTACCTACCTTAGAAAGGATGGAAGGCTGAGTCAACCTTGAGCCTTGGAGAGATTCGAACTTACAGTAATTGCAGACAGCTGGTGTTAATCACAATGCTATAAGTCTGCTGAGCCACCAGGCCCTTTTTTCTTGTTGTGAATATTTTCTTAGACTTTTGAGCAGTTCACCATCCATTCCATAGATACCAAATGCAGTTTACATGTATATTGGGGAGGGGAGGCACCTTTACCTACCATAATAGGCCCTGGAGTTATTGAACTGCTTTGCATTCCAGAGATTTTGGCATTAAACTCATAATCCTGTTTGGAAAAGGCTTGAAAAGATGGGATGGTCACCTGGTCACTGAGATTATTGGCTCTGCTTTTGAGTCCATCATGGTTTCTCAAAGTCCTGCTGTTTTCAACATGTTGAAGGACTCGGTGAAGCTGTGGTCAGCTGCCAGGACACCACTCTCATCCATGGAATCTCTGGGACCGAGGCGTAAGGGAGACCCCTTGGAAGACTGGGTGGAGCCACCCTTGGGAGGAGAGGGGCTGTGAGCCTCTTTGGCTTGCTCAGGATGGATGTGGGGATTCCAAGCAGACTCAGAAAAATACAGAAATGAGGGAAGCAGAAAAAAAGACAAGTCTTGCCACCATGTCACTCTGAGGAAGAGGCTGGGTCGCATGAAGGCAGCCTCTGGGGTACCCCGTGGCTAGCCAGGTGTACTCTTGGCCTTGTTCCCCAACTACCAGTCCTCCCTCTCTCTCATCTGCCTCCATGGGGCTCATGGCCCAACCAGTTCGTGGGGGATGAAGAAAGTGGCGCTTCTACTTGTCTCTGAAGTTCTTGCCAATCAGCCCCCACCGTCACTTATCTCAAAGGTGCTTTTTTTTTTTTCAAGAGGCAACTGGACTTTCTGGTTTTTCTTTGAAGATGTTTCACTTCTCATCCAAGAAGTTTCTTCAGTTTTGACTGGATGGTGGGGAATGGAAGGATTTATACTCCTTGCAGACAGCTGGTCATTTGCATTCTTTTAGAGAGTTGTTGAGGTCATTTGGAGCTTTATCTGTGCACTCAGGTTGTCTGTATCCACCATCCAGTCCGAACTGAAGCAGTTCCTGGATGAGAAGCAAAACATCTTCAAAGAAAAACCAGAAAGTCCAGTTGCCTCCTGAAAAAGCACCTTCGGTACAACCATGACCTGGATAACAGAATCTCCAGACTTCTGTCACTTTAGGAGGCTGTGGCCTTCACACTCCACCTTGTTCTTCCTGCCCTCGGCCATGCTGGGCCATTCTGGACCCTGGCCGGCAAGGCTCCTGCTCTGCTTTCTGCTAGTCAGCGGCTGCTTCCTACATAAGAGGAGGCGGTGACAAGTCTTTGATGGGAATGGGGGATTCTTTCTCACACACGTATCTATCGTATTTCCTTACATACTGCCTCGTCCTGAAATTTGGGGGATTTACTATAAAAGCGTAGAAAAACTGCTTTTATAACTTCCCATCTCCTAACCAGCAAGACTCCGAAGGGATCACAAAAACCAGGCAGCCGGACGCTCCGCGCGCACCAAGCGGTCTCTGTTGGGCGACCCCACTCCCACCCTGCACCTTCGGTCTTCTCCCACCAGGTCTCGTACGGTCGAGGCCACCGGAACATGCCGGCCCAGGTGGGCGGCAGCCGGAACGCTCCGAGGCCCGCCGCGAAGCCAGCCGGAGTTCTGCGGGCTGCAGGAGGAGCGTCCCGGCAGGCAGCGATCCGCGTGCGGCTGGTCCCGCGGCGCCAACGGAGCGGCCGTTGCCGGGGCGACCGCTGGACGCCCGGCCTGGAGCATGGCGGCGGTGGCGCGCAGGGTGCCGCTGGGCAGGGAGGCGCACGGCGTCTACAGCCTCTGCTTCGGCGCGAGCGGCGCGCAGCTGGCAGCCGGCTTCGGCGACGGGGCCGTGCAGGTAGCGGGGCCGGGCGGCGGGCGCTCTAAGCCAGGGCCGCCGCTGCACGAGCTCACGCCGCTCTCCCCGCAGCTGGTGGACGCCGGGACGGGCGCGCCGGGACCCTGCCTGAGGCCGGGCCGGCGTCCGCGGCAAGCCGTCACCGCGCTCGGGTTCCACCGCGCCAAGCCCGGGCTGCTGCTGGCCGCCGGAGCCGACGGGGTCGTCGTCCTCTACGACCTGCGCGCGGGGAGCGCCGCGGCCTCTCTGACCGGTAGGCCCGCGGCGGGCGGGCGGGCGCACGGCGGGCGGGCTGGATGGCCTCGCTGACCCCCCCTCCCGGCCCCGCAGAGGAGGAGAATGAGATCCACGCGCTGGACTTCTGCCGCGACGGCAGCGCCTTCGCCACGGCTGGGAAAGACCGGCACATCCGCCTCTACGACAGCCACACCCACCAGGTGAGCCCCGCCCCTCCACGTCCCTCCAGGTCCCCGCGCGCGCGTGCCCTCGCCTCCCGCGCTCTTCCTCCGCTTCTCATTTCAGCTCGTCCACGTGGTGCGCGCCCCCGACTTCATGGCCGGGGATGAATTTACGCCCTTCAGCGGCCATTCCCGGCGGATCTTCGCGCTGCGCTTCCATCCCAGCGAGTTGCACCTTTTCCTGACCGGCGGCTGGGACAACTCCGTCAAGGCAAGTGCGGTCCCCGCATGGGCGGCTGCTCCCCCCCCCGCGCTCCCCCCACGGCGCCTGGGTCAGCGAATGGCTGCCTGTCCTCTCTGCTAGGTTTGGGACAAGCGCGTGCCCAAAGGGGCGCAGAGCGTGATCAACGGGCCCCACATCTGCGGTCCTGGGATCGATATCAAGGTGAGTCCCGTACGAGGCGGGAGTGGAGTGGGGCGGCGCGGGGGATTTCCACCTTCACAACCGAAAAGGATGCGATTGCCGCCGGCCAAATGGAGTGGGTGGGAGCCCTCTCGGGTAGGCTTCCCCAAGGCCTGGCCTGGCTGCTGAGCTGGAGCCTCCGAACCCAGATCCCCTGGGCTGAGCAAATGGCAAGGTGGAGCCTTGGGTCAGGCAGAGACCAGGCCTCCTCGGTGCTGACAGCAGCATCCTCTGAGCTTCCCAAAGGGAGACAGGGCACCAAGTGCCAACTGATCTCTGATGGAGAGACCCAACAGGGTAGCAGATGAGAGGGCCTCCCCTTGTGTTTCTTGGGCTTCCAGGTGAAGCATCAGGTGCAAGTGACTTCAAAGCATCAACTGTAGGCTACGTGTCTTTACGTTTAACACTCCAGCAATTACTTGGAAACTCCAACCGGAAGAAAACCTTGTGCCAAAGAGAGAGGACAGTGAAGTCACCCATCTGCCTCCCCTCCCCCTCCCCCCAAATAGGGAGAACATATCCTGACTGCCTCCTGGGTTCCTCACAATGCTCTGCAACTATGGGACCTGCGGATGTCCCGGCTGTGGCAAAACGTGCCCTTTCCTGGCAACCCCACCCAGGGAGAATTCCTCTACTCAGCCCAGTTCTGCACTGAGGACGTGGTGGTGGCCGGGGGCAGTGGTACCAGTGGTGCTGGGATTATCCACACTGGAACAGGCCAGGTAAGGGCTGTGGCAGTGGGGAGGTAGAGTCTTGGGAGTAGCTGGTGCAGGGGCAGCTGCCGATCGCCGCCAGGATCTCCTGCTGCAGCCCTTCCTGGTTTTCCCTTGCTGCTCACAGGTGATCGGGGAGGTCCTGCTGTCCAACAAGCCAGTGCATGCCGTGGCTTCAGCTTCCAAAGGGCAGCCCGTGGCCGTCGCTGGTGCAGGGGGAAACCTCTACCTTGCTGAGCTGCACTGAGGCACTCTGGCTGGGAGCCAGGCCAGCAGGAGACAGTCCTTTATAGCGGGGGCATCAGTTGCACAACTGGCAGCTTCACAGCTGTTCTGGCCTCTCACCCTGCCCCCACCTTATGCCCATTTGGCAACCCCTTCTCCCCCCCCCCCTGCATATTGTTCTGACCTGCCCTTTGCAGTGTCAGGGGTGCTCCTGAATTTTCCCCAGGGATGGGACTCCCATTTGGGCCTGAGACATGTGGTGCGTGGGGGATGCCCCCTGCCAAGGATGTGTGTAATAAAGCTTCCTAATGGCCGCCAGAACCTGTGTCTGAGAAACAGGTGCTGTGTTGCCCACGACCGGGATGCCTGTAGGAAACGGCGAGTAGGAGGAGGCGGGCTGGGTGCTTCAGCTTTGCTGTTGTGTGAAGGTCCCATCCAACCGTGCAGAGCCAGAGTGTCTCGGCGGGATCTGTATCGGTGCAGCCTGGAATATCAAGTGGAGAAATGGTTCCACAGCAGGAACAGGATTGTTTGAGCCGATCCCAAACTCAGCTAGTCTTTCATGGCCGTTTCCCTGCTTTCCTGATCTGTAACCAAACTCAGCAGGGGCTTGAGGAGGTCTCTCTGGTTTCCAAAGAAGATGGAGGTGAATAAGAATGCCCGGATGTCTTCAGGTTCTGAGTGCAGATGCTGCTGTTCACTCGTTGAATAGCATGTATTTCCTACCAGTCATCAGGTATTTTCTAGAACCGAATGACCTACCTGAAACCAGGGCTTTCCCTGCCTTTTCGGTCTGTTCGGGGTTGGAAGGAGAAAGGCTCCCTCTTTATTTATTTATTTAATGGGACTTAGATGAGCCCCCAAGGGGCCCCCTGCCCAGTGTGGAAATCCATGTGGATGCATCCAGACAGGCCAGGATCCTGGCACGGGCCTATGACAATTCGCCATGGGCAACTTGCTCTGGCCAACTCACCATGGCCAACTTGCCGCAGGACAACTCACTGCAGGACAAGAGTTACACTAATATCAAAGAACTAGTGGAATAGAATCATTGGAGAAAGGTTGCAAAAGAAGGGACAGAATGAAATATGAATGGCAAAAATTAAAATATTTTAATTTTTATTTTAAATAAAAATTTATTTATTCTATTTTAAATAATCAAATAGAATTGTTAAATTGTCCTGCAGTGTGTTGTCCCATGGTGAGTTGGCTGTGCTAAGTTATCCCATTCCGTTTTGACATGGGGGACAATTAGCCCCTGAGAACACCAGCCCCGCCCCGTTTGTGTTGGAGGCACTGTTTAAGACGTTTCTGGGTTGAAAGGATTAGCCGACGACATCACCGCTGCCCAGGAGATGCCCGTGGAGTCTCCCTTTCATGTCTCTGTCAAGGAGCCGGAGCCAATGAGAACACTAGTGTCAACCCAGGAGTGGGTCTGACTGGTGCCCGGTGGCTCTGGTGGGATATCACCCACTTGCGTTCCTCTGAATCCACAGGAAGGGTCTTGAGTCCAGCCATCTAGCTCAGATTCCCAAATGCAGTTGAAAAGCAGGGCAACTCCTTAGTGGCAATGACCTAATTTTAGAGGAAACTTGGAAAAGAGGTTTTAGAACATTTGCTTCTATTCCCAGCTTATGTAAACAGTGTACAAAGCACTCTCCCCGGCCCCCAATTCTGTTGCTTGCTGACCTGGCTGAAGTGAGCCCATTGCCTCCCGCTGCTGCTGCTGCTGCCGCCGCCGCCGCAGATGGGCTGCTGCCCAAGTAACAAGCGTCCCTCTCTGAAGAACTTTGATAACAACCCACTGCAGGGAGAGTCTTGAGAGAGATTTATTTTAGAGCAGGAACACTTTGATTTCAAATGTCTTTAACAGCCTCACTGGCTTGGAAACTGTCCCAGAAAAAAATTGAGCAGCCCTGGTGTTTCTAGCAGGGTCTTCTCTTGAGGGGAGGTCTTCAGAAAAGAGAGGCTTCCCACCATGGCCCGAATGCGTTGGAGGGTTCACTTGGGGAGGACCGGCAACAGACTCCTTCAAGCACCAGGCCGGCAATGTCCTTGGAAGGCAGCCTCGGCCTTCTCGGCCACCCGCAGGGCCGGTGCTGCAGCCATTTGCTGAGATCAGTCACCGATGGTGGAGCGCGGAGGTAGGCGGAGGCTTCTCAAGGCACCGCTCTCTGGCCAGCTCCCCCCCCCGGTAGCTGAGGATCCTATGGCCTCACCTGTCAGCTGAGCACAAGGGAGGGGATTTCAGAACATTATTACTACTGCAATCCTGAGTCCAACCCCCTTACCTCCTCCTGCCCTCCCTCAGTCAGGTCTAGCATCTTTGGACCTTCACATGGATAACAATAACGCTTGTGGTGAGCAGTCCCGTGTTAGGCCTTGGTTTCCAGGCTTGCCTCAGAAGCTTAGAAAAATGGGTTCGGTTCAGGCGGGGGGTGGGGTGAAGGGTTGTGGCTGCCCCAGGAGATTCTGCCTGTAAACCCTGTCCCCATGTGTGAAGGCCTGCAGCGCTCTCCTGGCAACTACCTTTATGGATGCTCGTCCAGCTGGCTCGGAAGAAGACGCCTCAATGCCGTGGGCTCTGCTTCCCATCAGTACCGGCAGACGTAGAAGCGAAGACCCCAGGGGGGGCTTCGATAGAGCGCGTCCTCTCTTTCTCGCTGGCTTCGCTGTGCTGCTTGCCTGCAGGGGTCAAAGAGTGCAGAGACATTTGCCTTAGTGATGGGCCTTTTGAGCACCTGCCCAGGTATCGAGTGTGAGCAGAACGGGATGACCGTGAGTGCCCAATGCCTGGATTCGAGGGAACTGGGCTGGGGATTTGCAGACTGACCTCTTTGGGCAAGTGTCCGTCTGGCTTGCTTGGGGGTAGACAGGCTCAGAATGCCCCTCTCCAGCATGGATCGGCCTGCATGTGGGGAGTCGGGAGGCAGCAGCAGTGGGCTGGCAGCTCTGCTGTCACTCTCCAGGAGTGAATTCTCTGTGATGGGAGGGGGAAGACAGGCAGGGTTAGCTTTGTGCCCCCCCTCCCGGTGCATTTGCTGCTTTGATGCAGGAATCAATCAGCCAAATCTTGCGATGCGCTTGTCTTTGGAAAACAGCTGGAGAGAACGAAACCAGACCTGTCCCTGTTTTGGTGCAGACTGGGAATGTGATGTCCAGCTGGGGTGGTGCTCTGCCCTTTGTGCCCCTCCTATTAAATTACGGCTGCCTATTTCAGGGAACAAGTGATTTTTGCTTGGCATAGCCATTCATGTGCTTTTCTTCTTGCAATTATTCTGATGTTTCCCTCTCGTTTCTGTGATGTCATTTTTTTTTCTTTTTCAGTATTGTTTACCCCTTGTGATGATGTGTGCATCTGCAGAGAGATTATTCACATCTTCCACCCAGCCATTCCTTCTACCGGCCTGTGAGGGATGGAGTGGGCGGCTCCAGTGCCTCCCCCACCGAGCAGCTTGCCTGAGTCAAGGGTGGAGGTGGGGCAGAGGCAGGCTGGGGCTTCTCCTGCTCCTCGGAGGGTGGAGGGTGGACATTGTGCAGCCAAGAGAGACCCCTCAGCAGTCCTAATGGTTCTGTTGGGGGATGTGTGTGTGTGTGTGTGGAGATATGACTCTGAGATGCTGCAACTGATTATAAGGAGGCAAGCTTCTGGCAACCTGGTTATAACCAAGCAGGTGAACTCCCTCCCCCCCCTTTACTTCCCTTTGGTAAATCTTTAAAATTACAAAATAAGTTTAAGCTTTCAAATGAGAATCCCGAGGCCAATCTAAGAGCAGGAGAGGAGCTGCTGCCCTTGAGTCTGGCCTGCTATGCTTTTTCCAAGTGGAGTTCTATTTGGGTGCCCAGGAATTGCCAATGTAGAAAAGTTTCTGCCTCGGAGTTGGCACCTCTCCCTATTTCTGTGGTCCTGGCAAAGGGATCCTCCATCGTGGGGAAGACAAAGGCAGAATGAAATGGGGAGGGAGGCTTGAAGGAATAAATAAATGAAAAAGCAGTCACTCAGGTGTGTCAGCACAGTCTGGATGCCCAGGTAGCCCACTTGTCAATCGCCATTAGGAGTGACAACTCCCATCACTTAGGAGCACAATGGTAAAGTGACATGTTACTGTGCCCAACTTATGTCAGTTTGTCAGTTCTGGCTGCAGTTTTTTTTTTTTTAATTTGATTTATATGCCGCCCTTCTCCGAAGACTCAGGGCGGCTTACAATGTGCTCAGCAATAGCCTTCATCCTTTTGTATATTTATATAAAGTCAGCTTATTGCCCCCACAACTGGGTCCTCATTTCACCTACCTTAGAAAGGATGGAAGGCTGAGTCAACCTTGAGCCTTGGCGAGATTCGAACCCTGCAGTAATTGCAGGCAGCTGGTCTTAATAAGCTTAATAACAGGGTGCCTTAAACCCCTGTACTACCAAGGCCAGTTCTTTAAAATACTGTATTTTTTGGAGTATAAGACGCACCAGAGTATAAGACGCTTAGTTTTTGGGGAGGAAAATAAGAAAAAAGCTGATTGGCAAGTGGATCGGCCTCCAAGAATACCCCAATCAGTTGTTCCCAGAGGTGAATTTTAGCAACAGGTTCCTTGGTTGTGAGTTCTGTGCCTTGCCTTTTTTTGCTTTTTTTTTTCTGCCTCTGAAACTTCTGAAACTGTTTCAGAAAAACAAAATTTTCTTGCCTCTGAAAGAGCGTCAGAAAAAAAGTCTCTGAAGCTCTGTTTGGGAGCTTTTTTTCTGAAGCTCTGTTTGGGGCTTCTTTTTGGAAACTTTGTTTCTGATGCTTTTTTCAGCCTCTGAAACCTCCATTTGAGAAGCTGGGCAGGGCTACATTCGGAATATAAGACGCACCCAGATTTTCACCCTCTTTTTTCGGGGAAAAAGGTGCGTCTTATACTCCAAAGAATATGGTACTTACTTATTCAATTTCTATAGCTGCCCATTTCACCCAAGTTGTTAAGCGAACATCCACAGTCATTAAGCAGGTCACTCAATTGCAACTGTTGACTTCCTACTGGCTTCCCCATTGACTGTGCTTGTTGGAAGCTGCCCGTTAAGGTCACAAATGGTGATTGTATTATTGTGGGATGCTGTAACCATTGTAAATGCTTGCCAGTTGCCAAGTGCCTGAATTGCAGTCACCTGACTGCAGGGAGGCTGCAGCAGCTGCATTTTTGATGGAAGTCTCCTTTTGAGCGCTGTCAACTTCTAACAGTCACTAAATAAAGAGTAAGTAAGGACCATAACTGGTCCACTGGCAGCCCATAATAAACTCTGGTCTTATGGACTTCAGTGGATTTTACTGCATGCAAAAAATCACCTTCCCCAAACACCATTTTATCAGTCAGTCTGTTTTTAATGGGGACTAGTTAAACAAACTCTCTCAAGGAGTAGCCAGAATGCCACTTCCTGGAAAAGTAGTCTGTGTATGTGTGTGCGTGTATGTGGATGTTGTGTGAGCATGCCAGTGATCATCCAAGGAAGGAACCCAGACCTTGACCCACCCGTGCCTCACCTGGAGCGTTACTGTCACTTGTGTGGGGGTCCTTCTCTCCAGCTCCGGCCAGCCTGTTGGGGCAGAAGGTTCTTAATTCCCTCTGGCTTCTGTTCAGGGCTACCATCCTCTCCCCATAGCTGGCTCCTATTCTTTCTGGTCCACTGGAGCTGACATTTGTTAGAGACCTCCAGGGAGCTGCAGCCCCCCCCCACACAACTGTGGTCCTCTGTGCAGAGACAGATCCCTCCCCTCCTAGTTTTGAGACTAGGTTTGCCAGTAGAACATGGCTTATGTTTCCTTGCTTTGACTAAGATTTGAAGTTGATGCCTTCTCATTCCTCACCTCCTTTTTACGGACAATTTCTGTAAAACTACTCGATAGTTTTTTGCAAAATGGACCATGCTGGTATCTGAACTTGATTCCATCTTCTGAAAAACTAGAACAAAATGAGCATACAGATTACAAAGGGGGGTTTCAGCAGGGATGAAATCCAACAGGTTCTGACAGGTTCTGAAGAACTGGTAGCAGAAATTTTGAATAGTTCAGAGAATCAGTGGTGGAAATTTTGAGTAGTTTGGAGAACCGGCAAATGCCACCTGGCTGACCCAGAATGGGGTGGGAATGGAGATTTTGCAGTATCCTTCCTCTACCATGCCCACCAAGCCACGCCCACAGAACCGGTAGTAAAAAAATTTGGATTTCATCACTGGGTTTCAGTGAACCCAGAAGGTTACAGTGAACCTCAGTTCTGCTGAGGTTGCTGGGCATTTTCAAAATCACAACATCAAGTATTTTCTCCCGCTTGCCTAACCTCACAAGAACCGGGAAGAATGCTTTTGGAGAACAACGGGTTCAGTTTATCTGAAGGGCTTTAAACTAAAACTGGAGGGGAAGATAACCAAATTTTGGGACCTAATCCTAAATATAAACCTGAAGGCAATTGACCAAGTGGTAAGAAAGCAGAGGAACTCAGATACAAAACAGGAGCCACAGGAAGCAAATGCAGGGCCAGTCGAAAAGGCCTTGGACACCTACACAACTAACACTTGAAATATAAGGAACAAACAGGGCAAACTAAAAATCCAAGTACAGGAGGGCAGATACAAGATTATTGCCATTATCAAAACTTGGTGGGAGGAAACCCATGACTGGAAAGTTCTGCTAGAAGGATTTATATTGTTCAAAAGAAATCTAATAAAAGAGGAGGTGGATTTGCATTATATATAACAACTGCACCTGTACAGAAACGCAAATACAAACAAACAAAAAAAAAAGATGAAAACTCTTGAGTGCATTTGGGTTATTAGAAAAGGAAAAAGGAACGACATTGCCATAGGTGTATCCTACAGACCACCCAACCAAGCAGAGGAAATGGATGAAGTCTCTGCTAATGTGTGCAGGAAACCCACTGCAATAGTAACGGGACTTCAACTACCCTGACACCAACTGGGAGACAAACTCTGCCTCAAGTGGGAGATCAAGCAGATTCCTGAGAAACCTAGTAGACAACTTTGTCACCCAAAAGACACAGGAGGGAACCAGAGGTCAGCTATCCTGGACTAATTTGGATAAAATGATAGAGGAGGTTGAAATGGTGGGAATTTTGTGGGAAGACTGACCAAGTTCTATTGGAATTAAACTATTTGTTTATTATTTATCAATTTTATTGGATGCCCATCTTACCACAGAGTAACTCTACAAAATCAAACGTCTTAGACTTTAAGAGAGCTGATTTCAACAAACAGAGCTTCCATGAATAGAAATCTTAAAGGGGAAACCAACTCAAGAAGCTTGGGAAACTGAATAATGAGATTATAAAAGCCTGGTCTAGCATAATACTATTGAGAAAGAAAAATAAGAGATGCCGGATGAAACCAGCATGGTTGCATAAGAATGGAGTAAAAAAGAAGGGACACATAACTAAACCAAAATACTAGCAAATAGCTCAAATCTGCAAAGATGTCAGGAAATCTAAGGCTCAGAATGAATTAAGAGTTTCAACAAATGTCAAAAATAATAAAGTTTCATATGTAATGGGGATGGAGGTAGAAATTAACTCGGGGAGGAACAGAATCCCTTGGATGGGGCCGGGAGAATGGCCTGGTCAATGGTACTGAAGGGGCCAAGAGGTTCAGCAGAACCTTCTCTCCATCTTGGGCCTGTCAGGCAGGAGTGACTCATACAGTTTCTGTCACATGCTGAGGCCTGAATCCTTACTGAACAAGGGTCCCGGTGCTCTTTTTCCTCCAGTCTCTGTAACTACGGTATAGTCCAAGTACCTTATTAAGCATTTTCCCTCGGAAGAGAAGTTGGAATCTGGTTGATACTTTTCTGAAATTTGCACCTGGATGATGGTCTCTTGAGGAGAAAGAGCCTCTTCCCTTCTCATTTCCAGGGTGCCCTAAAGACACCAGAAGACCCCTTCTGTCTGCTCGCCTCAAAGGGCCTTGCTGTGCATATGAAAAAGAGAAAAATCCATACCCCGCCCACCCCCCCAGGCCCTTGCTATGGCATATTTTCATGCAGGAAGTATAGTTTTGGTCCTAGATTTTATTTGTTGAGATATTTAAAATTAGTTTTTTAAAAAAGTTACGCAGATGGGTCGACGCTGCAAATGGCAAGACTATTTGTGTTTGTCAGGAATTCTTGCTGAACGTCCCTCTCTTGCAATCCGTGTCATGTGGGTGATCTAAGCAGAGATCTAACACCACCAAGGATGGAGCTTTATGGACCTCTTAATATTCAGGAAGTTAAAACATATTTCTTGCACTGTTATATTTATCATAATTTAATACCCAAAAAATATTCCAGGGAAGATGAATCCAGGTTAACAAAAGAACCAACACAGGTGGGGGGTTTTAGAAAGGTAGATCCACACTTGAAATGTAGAGGAATTTTCTGAACGTGTGTGAGCTATTGTGGAAGAGATTCATGCAGGTGGTGGTGGGGGGACGGGGCGGGGCGGGGGCGGCTTCATTATTGGAGGTTTTCCAGCAAAGGTTCAGCATCCTTCATCTGGGATGATCTGAGGAGTCCTGCCTGGGCAGGGATTGGACTAGAAGTTCCCTTCTAACCCTAGGCTTCTATAATCTTTTAATTATTTCCAATATTTTTTGTCAATTATTGTATCATTATCCATGAGTTTATTATTGCTGTAAGCCAGGGACTGAAGTGGCATAAAAGCAGGAAACCATAACCATGGGGGAGCCTGGTGGCATTTAGAGGTCAGCCCCAGGTGCCCACCTCCCAGGAGTCTTCTGCAGAGGGAGGGTGCGTGGGAGTGGGGGAAGCAGCATGAAACTTGGTCCCACTGAGCAAAAAGGGAGTCTCCGGGTTAGCTCAGGCAGGGCAACTGTCCCTCCTTTCCTCTCCTACCTTTGCTCAGGTGGGAGAGGTCCTCCTGTTCCAGGTTTTTAGACAGTTCTGAGCTGTAATAGTTGAGCGTGTAACCTAAACAAAATCAATTTCAGAATTTTGTTTTGTTTTATGAACACACCTAAATAACCTCTTCCCCAAGGCCTGCAAAAATATGGCAGGCAACAGGGTTTTTTAAATTAAAAAGTAGGGTGCTGACCCAGTTAGGCAAGTGGCGAAGATTGGGTGTAAACATGCATTCTACATGCACCTTGGCAGGGTTACAGGAAGAGAAGGTACAAGCTGAAGTCCGCTCCTCACTTGTGCTTTAATGCAGCAAACCCATGTCCTGCCAACACCAATTTCCTCTCTCCTCCCCCATCCTCTTTGTGCCCCTCATTTTGTGCCAAGCAGAGACGTTTCCTCCTTGCTTGGTTCTGATGCGACTCTCTCTGGCTCTTCGGGAGCGAGGGGGGAAAGGGTGAGCTTTCGAGGGGGACAGATTGGCAGAGGATTCTCCCAGCTGCCCAGGTTCTCCTCCTGCTGGATGTCACTGACCAGTGGGACCATTCAGCGGAGAGAAGGGGCGTCTCGAAAGCTGACCGGGCCCCTTGGGAATAATTCCGGCAAAGCAATGCGGACTGAAACTGACAGTAAGAATTGATTTGCTGGCTCGCTGTGTTGCTAAAACAGAAGGGAAACAAAATTGCAAGTGGTGTCTGGTACTCCCCAAACCTTATGAATCCCCAAAGCTTTGTGACTTCCCATTTCAGCTCAATTTGCTTATTGAACAAGTTGGGAGTAAATTCTCATCCTTCTGAAAGAAGTTCGGAGTCTTTCTGCACTGGGCTGCAGATTCAGCCTGTCATTCTGGGGAGGGGGGGTTGCGAAAGGTTGGCCTGAGCCTTTTCACAGGCTTCCTGGGTCAGAGCAGGACAATCTATGGCCGCCCATTGACCCACTTCCAACATGCACTTTGTTTGGTGCAACATGTCCACTAAGGTGTGCCTCTGTGGCATATACCCTCCCCAGCCACCTCTTGGCTTTCCCTCCAGCAGCCGTTTAAAAGCTGCTTTACCACCCTTGGGAAAGTGGTCCCGATTCAGCTCTCCCTGGGCCCGACCCCCCCCCCACCCGTCTCATCCCTGCCTTGGGACCCAGAGTGCTGCCTGTCCGGCAGCCCCTCAGTTTGCCTTCTGCCCCGCGGAAGCTGCGGGGAAAAGGACTGGGGAAGGGGCTGTGATTCAAGGGAGGGAAAAGCATTTCCTGAGATTTACCCATGAACCGTGCGGCACCATTCCTGATTTCGGTCTGGGCATGATGGAGGAATCCCAAGGACTGGGATATGAAAATGTGGATATTGTCATGGTTGTTCCTCATCTGCAGAGAAAAAAAGCACAGGAATTCATGGTAGAGAGAAGGATGTAACCCATTCGGTCAGGGGTGAAATCTAAAATTTGTTACCAGCGGTTCTGTGGGTGTGGCTTGGTGGTGGGGGTAATGTGATTGGGTGGGCAAGGCCAATTTTTTTTTAACTTTTAAAACCATTTTTTCTACAACCTTCGGCGAAGAGGTTGTAAAAAAAATGCTTTCAAAAGGCTCTGACGATCCCAGCTGAGTTGCCTGATTGGCAGATACTTTTTTTCTTTTAAATGCCTCTAACGATCAGGCAACTCAGCTTGGATTGTCAGAGGCATTTAAAAGAAATGCCTGCTCTGGGCCAGGTCTCTCCACCTGCACTTCCCCTGCACAGGTTCTCTGAATTGCTCTACGCTCTGGCTGCTATCAGCTTTGAAGGTATCCAACTGCCGTGTTCTTTGGTGGTCTGGTTTCCTTTTACCACTAACTCTTCCAAGCATAATTGCTTTCTCCAGTGAATTCCTCTACATGACATGGCCAAAACAATAAAGATATAATTAAAACTAGTTCTCATCTTACAATGGTACATTTAGTGACCGTTCAAAGTTACAACAGCACTGATAATTTTTCACACAACCGTAGCAGCATCTCCATGTTCACATGATCAAAATTCGGATGCTTGGCAACTGATTCATATTTATGACGGTTGCAGTGTCCCGGGGTCATGTGATTCCTTTTGTGACCTTCTGATAAGCAAAGTCAACGGGGAAGCCAGATTCACTTAACAACCGCACTAACTTAACAACTGTTGAGTGATTCACTTAAGGTCATAAAATGGAGCAAAATTCATTTAACAAATGTTTCACTTAGCAACAGAAATGTTGGGCTCAATTGTAGTCGTAAGTAATTATTTGGCCAGACCATGTATTTCTATTTCTCCTTTTTCTGATATCCCTCAAGCTGTATGAGAGGGTGTTTTCCTAAAGCAGGGAGGCCCAGTGGCTTGGCTTCAGACTTCCGTGGGAAGCATTGGAGGGAAATGAAAATGGCCTGTTCCACTTGTCTTCCTGTCCTCAGGCCAGGCCAGGTCAGGTTGAGAGCTGGGCACATCAGTGTGTGACTATGGAAGTCCATGCAAGAGGTTGCTCTTTTCATGGATGACAGACTTGGCTTTTGTCTCTTTTTATGTTTTACTCAGTTCTTTTTTTACACCTCTTCCACGGGTCCCCAGAGCTCGGTCAGTGTGACTAGGAAGGAAACTTTTCCTGTAATTCAGGCACAGAAGCCATGGCAAACAAGGGAGCCATGGAGTCATGAGGCTGACACAGAAATTATCTCCCCACCCACTCAAATTCAACCCAGTCTCATCCCGCGTTTTCCTGTGTGTACAGGTAGTCCTTGCTTAAGGTTGTTCTAATAGCCATAATGCTTAGACTTATATATCATTTCACAGTGCTTTACAGCCTTCTTTGAGCGGTTACAGAATCAGCATCTTTTCCCCCAACCGTGCGGGTCCTCATTTTACTAACTTCGGAAGGATGAAAGGTTGAGTCAACCAAGAATCATTCCTCAAGGAGTGATCCTTGAGCCGGTCAGAATTGAACTCCTGGTGTGTGGACAGAGTTGGCCTGCAATCCTGCACTCTGAGCCACCAGGGCTCTTAGTTACAAAATGCTCAACAAAATAGACTTTTGACCCACCCTTGAAGTCTCAACTGCTGCACAGAAATGATGGCATTCGGGGCGGTTGGCAACAGGTCTCCATTTACAACTGTTGCAGCATCCTGCGGTCACATTTCTAGCAAAAATGCCCATTGGATACATTGGGTTCGCTTAATGAGCATGTGGTTTGCTTAATGGCAAGGATGCAGAGTGAAATGCTCCCGGTTTGGACTGGCTCGGGCGAGTAGGTAGCGATGGCGGTGGGCAGTTTGGAGAACCGGTAGCAAAAATCCCTCCCCCCCCCAGCCTCCAGCTTGCTTACCTTCGCACTGCCTTGCTTCGCTTGCTGTAATCCCTGCAATCCATTGCATCAGCAAGCAACTTAATCTTCCTGCCTGCAATTAAGCTCATCGGTGAGCAGCTCTATCTGCCTGCCTGCCTGTAAGTTTTTTTTCCCTTTGGGAGCTTTAAAAAAATAGTTAATTGGGGTTTTTTTAGTTGTTCTTTTTTTAGATCTAGCCATTTAAAGTTTAGGAAGTTTTAAATTTAGCTGCTTTTATATAAAAATAAAAATAAAATAAAATAAAATATTTGTGCAGCTTTCTGAGCTTTTCTGTAGTGTTTCACTCTAACTACACAAACACACAAAATCTCACAAAGCTGTATGTGGAATTTTGTGTGTATAAAGTGTGAAAGTTGGTTTTTTGGGCTTTTTGGGGCTGTGTGAGTGAGGTTCCTGCTTGTTGCAGGGGCCATTTTGGGTCTAGCACAGCTGCTTTTACATTGTGGGTGAGCTAGTTGTGTTGTGTTTTGTAGGTTAAAAAAAGGCAAAAATGACGTTGACTTGGCCACGCCCACCTGACCAACAAGCCATGCCCACCCAGTCACCTGACCACCAAGCCCCGCCCACTAATTAAGCCCTGCCCACAGAACCGGTAGTGAAAATTTTTAGATTTCACCCCTGCAAGGATGACTCACATTATATGCATTATGTAAAAGTCACAAATTGTGATTGTGGGCCTAGGGGACGCTGCAACCGTTTGTAAATGCAAGCCATTGGCTGAGCACCGCAAACATGGCCTCCTGACCAGGGCGTCTGTGTGAAGTTTTATGACAGTTAATAAACAAGGACTGCCTATACTAACTTTGTAAATGGCTTCCATTTAAGAAAAAAAACAAAAGCTGCCAAGCAACCCTTCACTGACCAAGTATTTCCAAGCATTCACCAAGCAGCTCCGGAGATCATCCCAAGCTAGACTGCGGAACATCAGCTTCAGGTGGGCCCACCCAAGGAAGACTCCACAGTGCAAGAGAGTTAACTTGCAGCTCTGCAACCAGGAAGAAAGGGGTGGCAGATGGGTGAGTTGCCCTCTGCAAAAGAGGACATCTTTCCAGACCCCCAAAGTCATCTCAGCCTAAGAGGGAACATACTGGGGTACCGATCAAGCCACCAAGCTCACTGACATCCCACCCCTCAAACGACAGAAGTGGCCACCCTTTTCTAAACCTTGAATGCCTGTTAGAGTCCTTGCTCTTCCTAGTGGTGGGACATGTTCATGAGGCAGAAGGACGGGGACAAATGGCCTGCTTCCAAACTCATGTTTGCCCGCTGTCTGTTCTTCCAAGGTTGCTGGGCTTCCCTCCTCAGTTATTGTGTAACTGAAGCGAGGGGTTCCGTTGTGAGTATTGGCTCGTGACTATAGACACCACCATCTGCAAACCATGTTTGTTGAGCTTTACTGCGCCCCCTTTGAATCCTCTAGTTCTACATTCATGTTGGTGCTACTGAACCCAGTTCAATCTTCACCCCCTCAGAAGGCCACCCCACTGGAGGTTTGATTTGTTCCTAGATTCAAGGTCATATAGGCAAGACTTTAGGATGCTCTGTTAGGGTCCTTTCTGTTTGTGCTGATGATAGTCAGTGTTTCAGAACGGATCCTTCCCAGGCCAAGCTGGAGATACCAGCTAGGATTGGAGTTCTGTGCCTTCCGCTAGAGAAACAGATGTTCTACCCCTGAACTTTCACCCTTCCATGGTGCCAGAGGAGAGCCACCTCTGTAGGTGTCTGAACTTGCCATGGCCACCGTGGTCTCCCGATCTTTCAAATGGAGCAGCAGAGGGAGGAGGCTGTAGACCACTTCTTTCTTGAGGAGGGCCTTCTCCGTTTCCTTGGACCTCATCACCAGCTGCCCAAACAAGGAGATGGCAGTTGCCCGGACGTCGGCTCTTTCCTGATGGGGACACACAAAGCAAGAAGCTTGTATGAAGTGCGGCTTTTCTGTGATGACAGTCCAGCTTTACGCTCTTGGGAACCCCAAAGAATTTCACCTGACAGCAAAAGAGGAGAGAGATTTTAGTGGATTATCTGGGGATTGTTCAAGTTCTTTCAACCCCTCTCCCCCTGAAACATTCTTCCATTCAAAATAGAGATTTAGAAAATTGCCTTTACTGGTTTCCAACATCCTCCCCACTTTTAAGGTGACCATTTCAGAAATGCAGGTGGTTTTTTTTCTCTGAATTTACTAGCCTTCAAGGGTATGATACCCCTGGGGTGATTCAGCAGGTGTTTGTATGTTTTTACGGAAGCCCCAACCCCAGTTCTTCAAAACTTACATCCTCAAAAAATGAGCGGACATTCAGAGCAAGGTCAACAGAGATGAGCCCAATTCCCTGGCCATCCATTTCATAGAGTGTGGTCATTATGTCGTTCAGCCCTTCCAGAACGTCTTCACATCCACTGAAAATAGAGTTGATCATTGTTGGAAGCTGATCTCGTAGGGACTTAACCTGAGCAGACAAGAGGGAGGCAAACACAGGTTTGAGAGGGAAGTTTGCTGCGAGTCTCAAATGGGGAACTGCAATCCCTGCCTTTGGGGACCAGGATGGGAGCTTCCCTGCCTCTTGCATTTTTCTTTGAAAAGAAAGAGTGTGGATGGGGCTCTGAAAATCCTCTGGTTTTCAAATCCGACATCTAGATGGTGGTGCAATTGCCTGCCTAGCAAAGCTGCCCAAGACTCCTACCTGCTTATTAGGAGTGAAGGGTCTGTCTTCAGAGTTAGTGATTGCCGTTTTTGTGGGTGACCGTGGGGCGAGCCCTGTGAGGTGAGCAGGACCGTAAAGACTTTATGAGGAACGGGTGGTGGCCACTTTCCAGGGAGGGAACTCGGGGAGGGAACAGCCTGGCATGGGGGAGTGGCAGCAGTTGGACAAAAGAGGCGGGACGCAGATCCTAGCCTACCCTTGGCTCTCTGGGAGACCCTCAGCTGGTGATTCCATCAACCCAAACTACCACAGAGGAACCACTCTGTAGGCTCCTTTTATACAAAACCTGGGATATAAATCAGATCACCCCCTCCTCCGCATTAGGAAATGTTGCTTCCCCCTCCTGCCCCCGCCCCACTTTCTACTGCTGTCAGAGGGGAACATGGTAGAAGCATTCCAGGAACAGGAGCAATGGCTGAGAAATGAAGCCCAGAAGGAGCAGGGAGGTTTCTTAGAGCCGCTAGCAGGAGAGCAAACCCCGAACCTCTTTGGCTGGGCCTTGTATTGAAGTCCCCCTCTGGACCGTTGAGGCTCCAGGGTGGGGTGGGGTGGAGAAAATATCCTTTCTGAATGAAGAATAGATGTTCTCAGCTTTTTTACAGCTCGGGTTTTTAATATAGTTTTTATTAAGAATTAAAAACAAAAAAAAAATAACAAACCTAATACAAAAAAGAAAAGGAGAAGGAAGAAAAAAGTAAAAAATGCTAAAAGAAAAGAAGTTGTGTTCAACTTCCCTTAGAGCAAGTATAATTACAAATACAAAATTCCCTCTTACTTTATGGTTACAGAAATAAACTCCCTTTTTTGTATCCGTTTTTATAATCCTAAAAACAGTAAGTCGTGCATTTTTTCCTGTTTCATGGAAAAACCAAACAAGATTTCCAATTAGCAATAAACATAGAAATGGTCTTTTCTCTAATTAAATTACAAAATCACATCAACTTGGCCATCTCAGTGAGTTCCATCATCTTCACCAAATATTCTCCCATTGCAGGTAATGTCAAGTCTTTTGTGCATACAATAATTTTACTGCAGTTGTCATATATATGTATGAATGTAGTTATATATGTATATGTATATATATCTCTATAGCTATACAGGTAATCCTCACAACCACAATTGAGCCCAATATTTTTGTTGCTAAATGAAACATTTGCTAAGTGAATTTTGCCCCATTTTATGACCTTTTGTTCTGCAGTTGTTAAGTGAATCACTGCAGCTATTAAATTAGTGACACCACTGTTAAGCGAATCAGGCTTCTCCATTGACTCTGCTTGTAAGAAGGTCACAAAAGGGGATCACATGATCCTGGGACACTGCAACCGTCATAAATATTTTGCCAAGCATCTGAATTTAGATCACATGACCCTAGGGATGCTGCAATGGTTGTAAATGTGAAAAACTGTCATAACTCACTTTTTCCAGTGCTGTTACTTTGAATGGTCACTAAATGAACTGTTGTAAGTCAAGGATTCCCTCTCTCTCCCTCTCTCTCTCTCTCTCTCTCTCACACACACACACACACACACACACACACACACACACACCACCACCACCAGTCAGGAACCAGTTGCAAAAACTTCTGTTCACACACTCACTTCTGAGGAGCATCTGTCCAGAGTACAAAAGGGTTTATCTCAAAATCTTTCTTTGATCCAGAGAGATTTCTCTGATCAGTATCTGCCCTCAGACTGGCATTCTTGCCTGCAATATTGTCCCCACTCCTTTGGAAAAGTCTAATCCAGGGGTCCCCAACCCCCAGGCATGGCCCATTACTGGGCTTTGAGCCTTTTGGAACTAGGCCGCGGAAGCATCCCCTCACCCGCCACTTGCACGGAACCATTCCCCCTCCCAGTCGGACCACAAAGCCGGATGGGTTGGGGAACTCTGGTCTAATTCCACCTCAGGTTTTCCTTTGGAGGGCCCAGGGTTTGCTTTCTCTTTCAGGTCAGTTGGCTGCCTACTTCTCTGTCTACAAAGTCTCTGCCATCTACTAGAAGCAGTTTCTCCCAGGAAGCTCATCTGGCTGGAGCAGGCAGTCCTGAAGGTACCTTGGTGCCAAGCCATAGGCTGCTTTACAAATAAAAATTAACATTTTGAATTGCATCTGGGAACCTTCCGGCACCAACGCAGGGCCTGCAAAATGTTGGTAACCTGTTGAAAGTGATGAGCAGCCTGTTCCTGAGAAAGTTGACTCTTTCTGCAGGTGTAGAAAGAGCTCTTGTTGGGCTCAAGCGGCATTATTTATTTATACACAAACAAACAAACATTGCCTTAACTCAATCTTGTTATATTGCTAGAGATAAAACTGTTAGTATTTTCACTGGCTATAAGTATGCTTTTGGTATTTACCATGCTATTGGTGCCTTGTGGAAACAGAGGATTTTTGGCCTTCTCAGGCACCCACACAGTCCTGTTCCTTTCACTTTTAAAGGTGCATCTTCTCTCATCAGCTGTCATTCATTGTTCCTCTTATCAACGCAATGACCCTACTACCACCAAAGGCAACTACTGTGCTGATTGGGTTGCCAAGAGGGCTGATCAAACACCTTTCTCTTTTTCAGTATTTGCATGTGCATTTCATGTTCAAATTTCTCTCAGATGTGAGTCCGCTACTTGCCAACGGCTCAATGGTGCCTCTCGGAAAGGTTCCGTCTGGATGGTTTCTATTGATGAAGAATTGTTCCACACACTCTTCTTGTCTTCTGGCTCAGTAACTATATGCAGAAGGACACTGTGGCACCCAAACTATTGTAGATGCCATTCAACGAGACTGATTCACTGTTGGAATCTAGGTAGAAGCTTCTGGAATGCCTTATGTGCCAAGCTTCTAGTGCTTCTTCTCAGCCAAGGACTCAGAAAGGGGATGCATCCATTTTCTTTTCTCATATTTACAAAGTGATTTTATTTCTTTGACTAACACACATGGATACAAGTTTGTTTGGGTGATTCCTGGCCCACTCACCTTCTGGCTTGAGGAGCCCTTATCACTCATGCCCATGGCAGTGGTCTTGGGGGGAATGGAGAGCCAACTGGAAAATTAACATTTTACTGGGCAAATTTGTCAAGAGCCACAGGTGTTGCCTCTTGTATGATTTCAGTTGAGAAATAGACCCCCCCCCCAAGATTTTGGCCTGTCTTCACGTGAAATATTTGCCCATCCTCCTTGTACAACTCAAGGTTTGGATGCTCATTCCTTGGCCCTCATTACAGGAAATTACTTTTTGAATCCATGTATTTTTTCTCTGAGCAGGCAAATCCAGCTTCTTGTGAAAAAGGGAAGCCTTCCCTTTGGGGACCGTGTCCATAGGAAGCTGGGTTTCTTTCTGGAAGACCACATCATGGCAGTCCAGCTGAGGTGGGCCGTCCCAAGCCCCGTGAACCACTTGTGCCTTTGGGAAGGTGGCTGAAGGACCACATGGTCTGTCACACCTACCTGAAGCCGCATGACTGCATGCAGCCCAGTACAAATGACTGGATCTCAGCCTGCCTGATTTTGGCAGCTTGCCCTTTAGAAATGATCAAATGGTAGCATTGGCTTGCCTGGTAGCCCTTTTTCCTATAAGTTTGTAATTTTTTGGATTTTGTCGCTTTTTTAAAAAATAAATTTTATTTCTTGTACTTTTTTTTTTTAAAAAGATTTTGTCGCTTTCAATGTCTAGGACTCTAGGTGATTTATCTATTGTATGTTCCAAGTTTAACTGCACTGTTGAGCTCGCTGTGCTTAAGCACATGAAGATTCAGGAAATTAAGCAGATAAACATAGGTGAAAGAGGTGCCTTTAAAGGGAATTTCTTGGGAAGTAAATTATCAGAAAGCTTTTAATGCCATTTTAGAAGGGAGGTTAATGCACAAGTGAGAGGGTCACCTGGGCAGTAAGAAAGGAATGAGAAGAAACCACGACACTCTAGGAGCCAGACTCTGCCTAGCAGGAAAAGTAAAACTTGAGGATTTTAGAGCTAGACATGTGCAAAGTTAATACCTGACTATAAAGGGGGTTACACCTGGCCTGGATCACCCTCAACCCTCTTGTGCCAATCCATCTTGAACTCTGATCTGTGGCGCCTGGTGTTTGACCTGAGCAGGGCAGGAATCACAGAGGGGCAATTTTTCCGGGCAGCTCTTACCTTCCCTTGCTGGAAAACGAAGCTGTTCAGCCCTTTCAGGCAGAGGTCTTGCACTGCTGGATTGGGTGCTGCCAGACCCTCCTCCAGGTGCTCCCGGAGGCTGAATCTGTTCATCATCTTGATGGCGGAGGAACTCTTGAGAAACTGAGGAGG
Organism: Pituophis catenifer annectens; assembly: GCF_029215685.1. Taxonomy (NCBI): domain Eukaryota; kingdom Metazoa; phylum Chordata; class Lepidosauria; order Squamata; family Colubridae; genus Pituophis; species Pituophis catenifer. The sequence continues at coordinate 84,554,387 of NW_027256888.1, forward strand.
CAAAAGAACCTTTTCTTTATTAGCAGATGATTGTGCTAGAGGACCTTTAGAAAGGCTAAAGGTCATGAATAGGCTCCAGGATATGGGAGGACATGTGTCTCTGTGTGTGTCCCTGTGTGTGTGTGCGTGTCGTCTCCCCCCCCCATGTGTGTGAACAAGCTTGGCTGGAGGCAGCAGCATCCACAAAGCTCCACCTTGCTTGGTGGCTTGAGGACGAGACCCCACCCCTCTGAGGCAAGTCCTCACCTCGATCACGAGCGCCAAGGCCGTCACCTTCTTCAGCTCATCCTCCTCACTGCTGAGAATGAGAGCAGCCTCCCCAAAGATTCCCGGGATCTGGGCACTGTTGCACTCAGTCATGGCCCTACGTGATGGGACAACAGAGTCAGAGGCGTGATGACCGTGTTGTGAGAGGCAGAGGCCACTAGGGGGCAGCTGAGAGAACTGCCTGGCTCCCCCCCTCACTTTCCCACCCCCCTTTCAGGGGCAAAGCACCCTTGAGAGCTTCATCTGGCACCAGAGGGCTTTGCTCGATGCTTCTCCCTTAGGGGGAGAGGGAGAGAGCTATGAAGATTGTCCTGTTGTGGCAGGGGAACCAGGAGGAGCCCAAGAAGAGCCCCACATAGCCTATCCCCCACCAGCTTCCCAGTTGCTTGGAAGGACGGGAAAAAGGTGCCATCCAACTTGGCTCGCTCTTCCACGTTGGGCTGATTAAAATGGATCCTTTGCCCCACTCTGGCCCAGGGGGGATTGCTGCACAGAGAAAGGAACACTCCTCACCCCCAATTCCTGGAGAAGGGATCTGAGCCCTGAGGCAGTGTGCCTGGGAGAGAGGGAGGACCCCTGGATGGAGGAAGGGAAGCAGCAGGAGGGGGGGAGCACTGCAGGACTCAGCCTTCCTCGGGGATGGGGGGCACTTATGGCCAGGCTTCTTACCGCGCCAGCAGACGTGTGCCCTGCAAAAAGTGCTGGGGGTTGCTGAGCACCACCCAGCCTTGCTGGAACTCGATGCAGGCATAGACTGCCCAGTCCCCGGCTACAGAGAAGAGACTCTTCACAATCTCCACCGAAGTGCTGCAGACGGGAAACAGTTGTCACTGGCACTGCCCCCCCTCTCTCCCTCTCTCTCTTTCTCTCTCTCTCTCTCTCCCTCTCTCCCTCCCTCCCTCTCTCTCAGGTTAGGGTTAGGGAAAGCCCATAGTTGGGATTGATCTCAGGATGGCCTGAAAAGACTGGGGAGGGGGCTGCTGAGGAGAGGCTTTCCTTGGCAAATAGAACAGCACAGGGGCCCAGACTTTCCATGGTCCCTTCTGTGAATCTGGCTGGTTGGACTTTTCCTGTAGTCCCAAGGGGGCTCAGGACGGTTCCCTTTTCTTTAATTTTATTTGCCATGGACCCTTTTTGACTCCAGTCTGCTGGTGCCTTTAACAAATGTCCTGAACTGGAAATTGGCTTTCGTGCAGACTCTGGGTGCTGAATTTCCCCTGGTTCTGGAGGAGAGCCAAGGTGCCAGAGGAGGTTTGGTGTGTGCAAATTAATTGCTGTCCATGCATTTCAACCTGTGAGATATTTTTAAAAGGGGATCTGACATCCTGTCCTACCTGGCAGGGCTGCAAGCACAAACATTTTGTCTGGCAGGGTGAAGACCGGCTCTTTTCTTGGCCTTTCTTCAGTGCAGGAGCCAAAGCTGGCCCTGACTTTTATTCCTAGCTGCAGCACTCCCTGAATTGTCTTTTTGGACTAGGATTGGCTAATGACCCTAATGTTAGATGTTTTAGTACTGATGTTATTATTAATTTCCATCCATAGTTTTAGCTTTTTATATTCTGCCAAAGGTGTTTTTCAAAAGCAACTGGGCTTCCTAGGTTTGTTTTCCATGACTAGGCCCAGCAGGGAGGTTTCTGGGGGGCAGGGAGATGGCATGCTGTCCTGAAGGTCAAAGCCCCACCTGCCCTTGTGGATCCTGCTCTGTCTGGGGGAGGGGGGATGAGTTAGGGGTCACCTGGTGCTGAGAGGTGTGACTCTCTTCCTTTTGGTACCTCTGGAAGGTGAGTGCTGTGGGGTTTTCCCTCAGAATGAGGTCCTGCCTGGTTTTCAAAGCCTCTGGCAAATCCAGCTGCATCACGTAAAGGACCTGCTTCAGCAGAGGTATGAAGAGCTGAAGGTGCATCTCGCCCAGGGCTGCCCGATAGCCGGGGATGTGGAAGGTCTCGTAGATGACATTCATGGCCTGGCAGGGAGTACAGGGAGATGCCACCCTCAGAGAAGGAGGCTCCTGGGCAGCGACTCCTTTTTATCCTTGCCCCCCCTCCCCCGAGGGACATGGGGAAGGCCATTACAGCTGGTCCTTGACTTACGACCAGAATTGATGCCAACATTTCTGTTGCTAAGCAAGACAGTTGTTAAGTAAAATTTGCCCCCCATTTTACGCCCTTCCTCACCGCAGTTGTTATTTATTTAGAAGAGTTACATGGCTGCCCATTCGCTCTCAGTGACTATGGTTGTTTTAAAAACAATAAAGAACCCAATATAAAAAGAATAAAAACAGCAAGCATTCAAATGAACCACTGGATGGGCTCCATCCTGCTCTGGATTCCCCAGTCCCGTTATTAGAGCCAGGTCTTCAGGGCCTTTTGAAAGTGTCAAAGTGGGAGCCAGTCTAATCTCTGCAGGGGTGATGTTCCACAGGGAGGGAGCCACCACGGAGTAAATTTGTAAATTTAATTGAAATGACTAAATACTGTGTTGGAAGAAATATCCTTCTGGGTTCTGCTCCAAGTGGGGAAAAAGACACTGGAAACATGGAGACTGCTTGGTTTAATGGTGGACAGGATCACATGGCTTGATGGGGCCCATTGTGTTAGTTTCTGTTGCTATTGTGTTGCAAATGTCCTTTGACAAAGGATTGACTTTCTGCCTCTGGCCCATTAACAAAGGGTGGGGGGCAGGAAGGTGGGAGCTGCTTTGTCTGTAAAATATGCTTCTCCATTTCTCATCCAGGTAGGGAAATATAATATTCTGCCTTTTTAATATTTCCCAAAATATTTCATTCTTCTAGGAAAGGGGTGGGTGCTAACCTCCTACAACTGTTTAAATTTGTGAACCAGCCAAATACTCTGTTCAAAGAAAATACGTTGTATGTTTGTATGTGTGTTTCTAATTATTGCTATTTATTGCTATTTGTTCTCTTTTATTCTTTAAAGTTTAACATTCATTCTTTATCTTAATATCTTAATATTTGTTTGGGGTTGGCTTTCTTCCCTTTCATCTTTTTTATTGTACAGCAATCTTTCTCCTCAAACCTACCACCTCTGTCTTTTCTTTCTTTCTTACTTTCTCTTCCCCCCCTCTTCTTCTTCTCCCTACTTCCTCTTTCTTTCTCTTTCTCTTTCTCCTCCTCTCTTCCTCCCTCTCTTACCTTCACTCCTACTCTAATTTCCCTTCCCTTCCTTCATCCCTCTCTATTGCTGTATCCTTTTATGCATATGGACTACTCAGAGGGCTGAAAAAGTTATTTTTGACTGGTCCTCGCGCTTTTGACCAGTCCTCGAATTTACGACTGTCCTCACATTTTACGTTTTTTGCCCTATCTTATACCATGTTGAAGAGAAGCAGTTGTGAAATGAGTGACATGGTTGTTAAGAATGCTGCACAGACATAAATGTGAGGATGGTCAGAAGTGTGAAGACCAGTCAAAAGTGCGAGGACCTGTCAGAAATGACTTTTTTCAGCCCTCTGAGTAGTCCCTATACATATAGCCATGGCCACCCGGTCACATGACCAGCTAGCCACGCCCACCCAGTCACATGACCTCCAAGCCACACCCACAAAATAAGCCATGACCACAGAACCGGTAGTAAAAATTTTTAGAACCCACCCTTAGTTTGGGGTCACCACAACATGAGGAACTGTATTAAAGGGTCGCGGCATTAGAAAGGTTGAGAACCACTGCACTAGATGGACCCCAGTAAGAGAGGTGAGGAGATTTCCGGTTGGCGTCGCGGCAAGACAGTCGGGGAAGTAGCAGGCTCGGATGAGCGCCGCAAAAACCCCAGCTGACGAACCGCTGCCGATGGGTCTTCAGACTGGAACTGTCCTGTAGGGATAGGGAAGAAAGAGAGGTGCCTCGGACGACCGAGAGGAAAAGACAAGTTCCTCGGAGGTCAGAGGGAACTCTCTGTGAGGCGGTGGCGGGGGGCGGCAGCCATGGTGGCTGCCACAAAGCTGGGACAACCGGACTAAGTGTAGAGCTGGAGAGAAGAAAGAAATGGAACGGAGTTTTTTTGAAGCTGGGTGAGTGACAGCCAACTCAGGCTTGAATAACAACAAGAGAAACATCTTACAATTATAAGATCCTTAATATGTAATAGCGGCTAAGAAAGATGGGGGCAAAGAACATTTTGAAATGTAACTTTGAAGATATAAAAACCCAATTGAAAATTGACTTTTGAATAAACTATTTGGAAACTTAAATAATTAGATATGATCAAAGGATTGGAAAGAAATAAAGAGATCCTTCCCCCCCTTTTTTTAAACTGCAAGAAAAACAAAAAGAATGGATAATAAGCTTTAAAAAGAAAAAAAAAGTGATATATAATTAAAAGGGGAAAAAAGGAAAAAAGAAGTGAGAAGAGCTACTTAAATTTGGACTGGACTTTAAATGTGATTTAATATTTTTAAACTGAAAAAGAAAAAGAGAAGCTAAGTAAGATCATGATGTAATTGCAACAAAATGGATACTTGTTAAGCAATTGGAAATTGTGGATTGTAGAGAGACACCATCTGGAGTAAAAAGGAATTTTGCAACTTGGTTCTTTATTTTGCAAAATTGTGGACTTCACAGATAACAACCGTGAGAATTTGTGGAGGAGGATTTTCTTGTCTACAAGAGGTTTGACTTTTGGAGGAATAAAAAAAGGAATAGAAGGGAACACAATGGAACTTGTATAATTGGAATAATTATTTGACTTGGAGAATGGAAATAAGAGCAATAACTATAATGTGGCATAAAGGACAAAAAGTCGATATAAAAATTGAAATGGAGTATACATGAGTGGACAAGAAAATGAAGATGGAGAAATAAGACATAGAAGTGGAAAATAAAGAAGATAAAGACATTGTGATAAACATGAATAAATAATTGAACAGGTGAATAGCAATAATAAAAAGGAGGTCTCTAGAGATTATATTGAGATTAACAATAACATAATGATGATTATATTGAGATTAATAATAATATGATGATTACATGGGGGTTAATAGTGAATGTTAAAAGAATAAAAGGTTGGAAAATATTGAGGAAATTAAAAAGTCCAGGACTTGGATTTATAAAATGACTATACTGAGATTAATAAATATGAGAAGAAATATGTTACAGACATTTAGAAATGAAATAGAGATTGAAGCTAAAATATATGTAAATTAGACTATACTAAAAGAAAATATAGCAATGAACATAATGAACCAATTTTTTATTAAGATGTTAGAAGGTACTACTTGAGAAAATTGATGGTATAATAATTGGGATATTGTTTAAATACCTATAACAATTGTTATAATTTGAATACTTTTAATAATATATATATAAAAGTGAAAGATGATTATGCTGGGATTAATAGTGAGAAAAATAAAGATAATTGCACTGGGATTAACAGTAGAACAAAGATGATTACACTGGGATTAACAGTGAGAAAAATAAAGATGATTACACTGGGATTAGCAGTGAAAGAAATAAAGATTACACTGGGTTTAACAATGGAATAAAAATGAGTACACTGGGATTAACAATGGAAGTATAAAAGGAAAGGTTAAATTAGAAAATTGAGCTACAATAATTGGGATATTGCTTAAATATGTATAACAATTGTAATAATTTGAATATTCTTTACTTAAGTAAAAAAGAAAACAAAATTGAAACAATATATGATTATGATTTTTAAACAAACATTACTTAATTGGTGTTATATAAATGATATGGTTTAATAGGTAGAATTTGGGATAATTGGGAAATTGCATTAAATAGCATTATTTGAATTAAGAACTATGTTTAAATGTTAAATTGCTATATTTTTAAGATTAAAGATAAGATTTAAATTTGATAAAGTAATTATGGAATAAAGATTTAATGTGCATTATGAAATATAAATATGTTTGAACTGTATTGAACTGTATTATGAGTTATTACTTGAATTAAGATTTAAGGTGGGTTAATAGAAGGGTAACTGTTTGAATTAAGTAAATATGTGTTAATTTTTTTAAAAATGGTATTAGTTGGATATTGTGATTTAAGATTAAGAAATAAGTGTTATGGCAAAATAGAATAGATAAAATTTGGTTAAAGCTGACAAAAAATTGAACAAATTGATGACCGGATCAAAGCTCTGTTCTGAAAAGATGTAATTTGTATGTTTGGAAAAAAAAAATAAAAAAAACTTTTTGAAAAAAAAGAAAAGAGAGAGGGGACCCTAATATCTCCGGCTCTAGTGGGTGTGGTTTATGTAATCGGGAAGAGATGGTTAATTGAATCATGGTTGTTAAAGTGAATCTGGCTTTGCCAATGACTTTGCTTGTCAGAAGGTTGCAAGAGGCGTTCACATGACCCTGGAACACTGCAACTGTCATAAATACATGCTAGTTGCCAAATGTCCACATTTTGATCACGTGACCAGGGGGATGCAGCAATGGTTGTAAGTATGAAAAAGTCATGTCATTTTTTTTCTGTGCCGTTGTAACTTCGAACTGTCACTAAATGAATAGTTGTAAGTCAAGGTCTGCCTATATCAAGATCAGAGGGTCTTGCACCTTGATGAAACTTGAGGAAATGTCTCTGACAGGCCCCACCCCAGTGGTGAAATCTGGCCAGATCTATCCAGCTTGTGCAAAACGGTAGTGCCAGCAGTGGGAGGCTCCGCCCACCCATCAGGACGTCATTAGGTCCCGTTTTTTACCCTCTGTGCATGTGCAGAAGGTACGCACGTGCGTAGCGCACTCCTGTTCCTGAACCGGTAACGAAGGCAAATGGATTTCCCCACTGCTCCACCCGATTCATCCAAAGATAAAGTAAGAGCCAGGTGTGTGGGTGTGTGGGGGGCAAGCACAGTTGAAGTGACAGGAATCTGTTGCCGTAGGTGTCCCAGCAGAAATAGCCCTGATCTACCTGGTGTCGCTTTCTTAGTCTGGTCTAGCGGACCCTGATTTTGAAGTCACCCTACACAGAATTATGATTCAGAGGTGTTTTCAGTAGATATGTGAGTGGTTTACTTGGACTGTGAGTGGTTTCCAGTGCCAGGAAGATGTTGGCCTTGGATGGGGAAGAATTGGCTTTGGCTCGACCCTGGCAAAGCTGAATGGCAGTGGGCTTTCTGTGTTCTGCCATCTGTAAATCCAACTGGGAGATCAGTCAGAGCTGGTGAGTCATCTGGGACTTCTTCTGGCCTCTTGGCATAGCAGGTGGCAGCCCTGGCCAGGAGGCCTTGGCACAGATTCCCAGGCCAGGAGACCTGCTGCTTACGATCATGCCTGGTTTACTGTTTTCATTGGTTGTTTTTTCTATATTTGCTTTCTTTGCTACTCAAGCTATAATAAATATTTTTTTTAAACAAAGTGTTCTCAATCTATCATATTTTAACATACATAATAGATTTATGGGGAAATCCTTTAATGTTAATGTTAAATTATGTTCCAAAACTTTTGGGTTTGACTTTTTGAGGAATTACGTTTGTATCAATTCCAAAGTGCTTCTAAGAGAATTATTTTGAGAAAAGTAAAAAATAATAGCACTCCTGAGATGCATAATTTATTTAGTTTTGAAAAAGCAATCTTATCTATAACCAAAAATTGAGATAATAAATTCTCCTTTGGTATAAATGCTATGACATTTTGTAACAATAATGTACTATTATTTATTTTCTTTAATGCAGATTTAGAAACTTTTGTATTGTTCCATATTGAATGGATTTCTAATATGCATATATAGTTTCCTCCTTTTTGCTGCTTTTTATTTGCGTTTAGAGTAGAGTAGAATAGAATAGAAGAATAGAATAGAGTAGAGTAGATTAGAATAGAATAGAATAGAATAGAATAGAATAGAATAGAATAGAATAGAATAATAGAATAGAATAGAATAGAATAGAATAGAATAGAATAGAATAGAATAGAATAGAATAGAATAGAATAGAACAGAGGTGTCAAACTCGATTTCATTGAGGGTCACATCAGGGTTCTGTTTGACCTTGGGAGTGGGGGGGTGGAGGGCATGGCCAAGGTGAGCATGACCAGGTCATCGTCATTCGTGTTGGGGGCGCCTGTGGTGGCCTGAATGCTCTGCCAGCGAAATTGGGCTTCTGAGCTCCGTTTGCAACCTTCTGCCAGCAAAAATGGAGCTCGGGAGAGCTGTGCATGGCCCTCCCGAGCTCCGTTTTCTCTGGCAGAGGCACCACGGGCCAGTCCTTCACTGTTTCCAGGGCAAGCCTGCGGGCCAGATCTAAGCACCATATGGGCCAGATCCAGCCCTTAGGCCTTGAGTTTGACACCCTTGGAGTAGAATAGCAGAGTTGGAAGGGATCTTGAAGGTCTTCTAGTCCAGCCCCCTGCTCAGGCAGGAAACCCTATTATTTTATAAGTTATGTTTATATACTATATAGTACAAGTTACATAATATATAGGTTATATAATACATGGTTATATTATAGGTTACTATTATCACTCTCTTTGTTCTAGTCCTGTGCATTTCTTAACTTTTTTTAAAAAAAGCATTAAAAAGGTTTCAGAAAGGGGAGGGCAATGAACCCTTGGCTGCACCTGGCTGCACCAGCTTGCAAGTCATAGCGCTACATAACGGTCAGCTGCCGGGAGCCATGACTTGGAGGGCAGGCAAGGCTGTCATCCCAATGGGGACAAGTGCGAGTGATCTTCATTATCACCAGGACTTTGTGTAGCAGGGCGGGAGACTGTTGTGCCCTGGAGAAGCTTTGATAGGGGCAAAAGGCAGGCAGGCTGCAGATCGCAGAGGGGACAGGCAACTTTCTGCTCTGGGTAAGGGGAGCCCCTTAATGGAGCTCGGAGAAAAGGCCTGGAGGACACCCCCACCCACCCAGGGCACCTTTGGCCAGATCCTGGAGCCTCCCCTGCACATGCCTATCTAAGCGAGATGCAAGCGGCACCATCTGCAATGTAAAATGTGCTGATTGGCAAAGGACTGGCAAAGGAGGGCATTTATTGTATTTTAAGGATGAGATTTAGTTACCAGCTCAACTGAGACGGCGTCTAGGCAGGGTTCAGAACAAAGGGTAATGGTAAAATAATTGTTGCCTTTACCCCATGAGAAAAGCAATAAGAGAGAGGGAGGGAGAGAGAGTGTGTGTGTGAGAGAGAGAGAGAGGGAGGGAGAGAGAGGGGGAGGAGGGGAGAGGGAGAGAGAGGAAGGGAGAAAGCGAGTGAGCAAGAGAGCGAGAGAGAGGGAGAGGGAGGGAGGGAGAGGAGGGGGGTGAGACAGGGAGACAGAGAAATAGAGGGAGAGAGGGAGGGAGAGAGAGGGAGGAGGAGGAGGAGGGGAGCGAGAGAGAGAGAGAGAGAGAGAGCGCAGTTCAGAAGAGAGACTAGGACCCGTGACTCCGGGTGGGATGTCACCTACCGCCAGTGACGTGGTTGTGCTGTCTTCTCTGTCCCCAGAAAGGTCCTTCACCTGCAGATTCTTCAGTAAGAGGTGCAGGATTTGCACAGCCACCTTGGAGCTGGAAGCCATGGCTGTCCAGAGCTCATTGGCCTGCCTGGGAAATCAGCAATACGAGAGTGAAAGTTGCAAATAGGGAGGAGTCTCAGAGGAGAGGTGGAGCTTGTGAGGCGATGTAGGGGCCCTACCTGTTGAGGGGTATGGAATAGGATAAGCAGCTTTGGATGACTTCCTCCAGGCGGCATGGGATCATCAAGGTTAGAGCCCTCAGCACTACCTTCCGGGTCCAGCAGGAAGCCTGACCTGGCTGCAAGCACATGTAGATGCCTGCAACTACATCGTTGACCTGCAGCCATAGAAGAAACATTGAGTTTAGCTGCCCCCCCCCAAAAAAGCTTGTAGATCTCTATGTTGGCTGCAAGGATCACAACATTCGGCCTCCCCGTGCTTGGGGAACCTAACCCATTTCTGCCTTCTTTTCATGGCGGGGTTAGTTGAGGGATGGACATTCTCTCATGCTGCACAGGACACAGGCTTGCTGGGACTCTTTGTTCACCATTAGTCAGTCCGGCAGCCTTTGGTGTCCTGCTCTACTTCAGAGGGCACCAGGTGGTTTACCACATTTGCAAAGAAGATGAAAACAAATGCAATGAAAACAATAAACAGGACCCAGAAGCACAGCAATCAAGGCTGCTTCAGCTTTTCCAGGCAGGCCAGTTGAGGAAGGAGTGACCACAAACAAGGTTGACTCAGCCTTCCATCTTTTCTAAGGTAGGTAAATTGAGGACCCAGTTTGTGGGGGCAATAATCTGACTTTGTAAAAATATACAAAAGTATGAAGGCTATTGCTTAACGCATTGTAAGCTGCCCTGAGTCTCCGGAGAAGGGCGGCATATAAATCAAATTTAAACAAAAAAACCTTTATTGAGGGAGGGGCTTATAACAAACTCTCGAAAGGTTGGCAGGACTTCTCTTTCCCTCCCTCTGGTACCCAAGAAGGTCAAGGGAGCCTCTCAAGTTTCTTTCTTCCTTCCTCCATCCATCTTTCCAGGCTAAACTGATGCTTTTGTCATATTTTCTTCCAGACTCTCCCTGAATGCAGCTGCTTGGGTCACAGCCTAGAGGCACGAGCTTCTGTTGGGTTCCAGATGCAAAGCATGGGCAATTCACCTACCTGCTTCTTCACCAGCTGAGGGCTGTCCAGCCAGGATCACCCAGGGGATTATGCTGCGTGTTAACAGGGTGCCTACCCAAAGGCTGTTTGCTGCCATGGCTGCTCTGCCGGCCCACCCGCTTGGAATGTACCACCAGTGGCATTGGAGAGCTAGGGCAGGGTAGAGGTGAGGGAGAGGCATAAGGAGGCCTCAGCCCTGGCAACTTCTAGTCTCTTTCTGCCCCTGACACCCCCCTTTACAGGTCCTGTGCTATGGCAGGATCTGGACCATCCCCAGGTGAGCTTCATTCTGGAGGAAGTGCTGATCCTGCCGTAGCATAGGGCCTGGGAACACATTTCCTGTGACCTGAATCCTTTACAACTGAGCAGAGCCCAGGGCTGCTCAGAGTAGAAGAGTCCAGAAAGACAAGGACTTCTTTTTGTTCACCCAGGTGGTGGGAACAGTGTGAGATCAGACCTGCTTGGAGTCAGTCACGGTCGGAGAGGACTCTAAACTCAGAGCAAGCAACCAAGAAACAAATGCTGCATTTTAAGTAGCAGGAACAATCTGAGGGAGAGGATGGATGCTGCAGCTGAAACTCCTCACCCTTTCCACCTTCATCGCATGGTTCTGCAGAACTGCACTGAGGACCTCTTCTGCTGCCACCAGGACTTCTGGACCGGAGCCTCTCAAATAGTCCAGAACGGAGAGCAGGAGGTTGGTCAACTGAACGGAGAAGAGCTGGTCACCGCAATGCTACAAAGAGGAGCACAAGGTTTGGCAGGCATCCATCACATCCTTTTCCCCAAATGGACAGGGCCAGAGAGCCCCCAAGCAGCCCTGGCCCCTTCCTGGAGAGTTTCTTCTGCAAGAGATTCAGAAGGCTAGGCAGGAGAGGACAGGGAAGAGCCTGCAGGCTAAACGAGGCTTGAGATGGGTAAATCCAACCCTGACAAGATTTACAACTGGTTGTAGTGTAGTGTAGTGCAATTTGGGACCATTTCTGCCTATTTCCAGCAAAAGAACGCCCATTGGGGAAGCTGCTATTGCTTAATGAACGTGGTGTTTCACTTAATGACTTCTGTACAAAGTGTCGTAAAATCAGACCTGACTCAAATTATGACTGTAATGGATGGAAATTCTGGTCCCAATTGTGGTCATAAGTGGAGGACTAGTTCGCACCCCTTGAAGGCAGCCACAGTACCGTTGCTATCTGCCAACTGCTGCCCGGTGTTTGACCAGCAGGGCTGTCTTCTTCCTGGCATTTCACGCTCCTCTTCATCGGCCACTTCCGCTTCTTCTGCTTGCTTGTCCTCAGACCTAGAGCAGAAGAGAGTAGCTGTCGTTACAATCACGTATGTCGTTCAGGACTGGCCAGTTGGGTTCTTGGTGCTCCCTCAGCTCATCTCTTTCCTCCCAGAGCCCCAAAAGACCAGCTGTGGAATCTGCCTCACTCAGGTTCCCTCTGAGTAGCAGCAGCAGCAGCAGAGAAAGAGATGTCTAGTATGATAGGCCTCACCTTTACGGTGCAGTAAGATCTCATAGAGACAGCTGACTCCTTGCACGGCAAAAGAACTAATGCATGGCATCCGGTCATTGCACAGGCCAATCAAAAGGGCTGCCAGGTGGGCCAACTTGTTAAATTCCCGAGAGAGCTAAGAAACAACAGGGAGATGTGGGAATAATTGAGACTGAAGGGGGTCCTGGATGTTTCTTAGCCGACTCCTGTGCGAGGCCGATTCCTGCTCTTGTCAGACAAACTCGGAACCTTCCGAAAGTGCGTCCCACACACCTACCATGCGCCATACTGAAAGTCTTTAGACAAGACTTCTGAGCTGTTGGGTTGGCAGGAGAAAAGCTAAAACCCCACGCCCACAGGTGGGCTTGGAGGGGAAGACTGGCACTGTAGCCTTCCTGAAATCAGGCTAGCCACTTTGCCTTCTTGATGGCACCACCTGGCAAGCTTTCTAGGGGCACAGTGGAGAGGCTGGGCTCAAAGGGCAAGATGACGTGTAGGATGGCATGAGTAACATCACTGCTCCGCCAGCTGCATCGGTTACCAGTCTGCTTCCAAGGTGTTGGTGATCCCCTTTAAAGCCCTTCATGGCATGGGTCCAGGTTACTTAAGGGACTGTCTCATCTCACTGGGGTTGGCCGGTCTCACTTGGGCCAGCAGAGAGGGCATGCTGTGGATCCCATCAGCCTGATTGTTCTGGCTGGTGGGATCCAAGAAGGAGGGCCTTCTCTGCGGTGGCTCCTGCCCTCTGGAACATCTTGCTCCTCCATGTGAGGTTGGCCCCAACCCTCCTATCTTTTCCTAAGGGCCCAGACTGGAATGGCAGCTGATCTGCCTTCTCTGTCAAGACGGGTACCCTGCTGCTCTTTCAAGGAGTGACCCCTGCTTGTCAGAGCCAGTACCCGAATGGCCACTCCATTTATTTTATATGGCCACCTATCTGTTATAACGATTCTAGGTGGCCCTCAAAAATCCACAAATGCACAGCTAAAACCGAAAGGGCCCTTCTCCCTAGGCCCCAGACCTTCCTGGCTAAAGCCCCATCCTAGTGCAATGATTGGGAAAGAGCCAGGTCTTCACAGCCCTCAAGAACAGTGGCCCCCAACCTTTGGGGCCCCAGGGACCAGATCTGTGGAGAGAGGTTTTTCCCAAGTCTGGAGGGGGCGTGGTTTCACGTGCTGCCTGCATCTCGTAGATGGGGCTTCGCTTGTTGGCGGGGACCGGTTACTGGTATGCCGCAGACCGGTGCAGGACTATGGATCGGGGACCCCTGCTCTAGAAGGCAGAATAGGGGTCCTGTGGATATGATGGTGTGGGCTGGGGCAGCCATGGGGAAGGCCACCTCTGAGGTCCCATCAAGTGGTAACTTTAAAAGGATGCCCACCTATCTAAGCTAGGCTTTTGTCCTTGTATCTGTGTCCTGTACCGTACTGAGGAAAACCCTGAGCCTCTTAAGGAGAGGAAGCTCCAATTAGGAAGGTAAGCGGCTCAATTTACGGATACTCACATCGAGGTGGAAGCGATCAGCTACAAATTTCAAGAGCTTCATTGCTGTCTCCACAGCTCTCTCACGTACATGATCTAACTTTGATACCATCCATGGTTCTATGAGCTATCGAAGGAAAGGCAGGCACAAAAATGTGGCCGTTACATGAAGCATGCAGGACCAGCTCAAGAAAGAACAGGCCCTGGCTTAGAGGTACACATTTTGGGGGATGGCAAAATTGAAAAAAAGCTTCCAAAAAAACCAATAAAACCATTTTCATTTTTATTGCTTTACAAATATTTAACTTTTATAATTTTAATGTTGCTAATGCTGCAAGCTGCCCAGATTTGCTTCAAAACAAGATGGGCGCAAATAAATTTAATAAATAAATAAATTTTAAAAAACCAGAAAAGCATCAATGGTATATCCTTTTGAGAGCGGAATGTAATTTTGCATTGTAAATAAGGTGAACATTCCAAGAAAAAAATTTATCCTGGGCTGAAAATCTTAAGAATAAAGCTCAAAAACCTGAAGAAAAAAAGAAACAAGAGGGTGTCTTTTTGAAATTGGCAACAAAACCAGAAGGTGCCAGAATATGATTGTGCTTTGGGTCCAACCTGCCTAGAGCTGGCCTTGGGATGCGCTTTGACTCCACGGAACTGGTAAGGTAACGAGTGCCCGAAATATACCGGGTCCCCCCAAGGATTCTGGAGCTTGTATATCTTAGTGAGGCTATTCTGATGCAGGTATGAAGAATGTCACCAATATCATTTCGCTTTCCCGTGGTGTTCTGCAAATGAGGTTTGGTCAAATGCTAGTTCTTTCAAACATTGCAAAAATCCCGAGGTACTAATTAAAAAGTGAAGGGTGGTAAACACTTGACTAGACTCTCAAAGGCATTCTGCAAGGAGCAGGAATTCCTTCCCTCCTTCATACCCAAATCCTTGCCAGTGGCAGCCACTCAAAGTGGACACTGGACTGCTGAGATGCCTGCCTCCACGCCTGGCCAGCTGCTTGACACCTGCTCTTTGGACTTGAGGGAAGTGCCCTGACCTCCTTTCTGACAGTAAATTGCTGATACAAGAGGGCGGATTTCCTTAGAATGCCCTAAGAAGAATAGAGTTAAACCTGATTTCACAGATTTTATAGGCCCAATCTGGTTTTCTCTGGAGCGACTAATGGTCAGAAAACTCAGAGAAACGCCTCTTTCCTAATACCTCAGGAATCATTTAGTTCATCAGGTGGGGTGACCAGTGCCAGGAGAGGCAGAGGCAGCAGCCTCCTATTCTATACGGCTTAAAAAGGGACCCATAACTCTGTGCCGGTAGCAGTCGTTCCCACTGCCTGTAAGATTGGCAGATGGATTAACTGGCATCAATTTACGCAGCTGCCATCTCACTAAAATAACAGAGATGGAAAAAATACAATCTAAAAATACACACCCAGGCTAATGCAAACCAAGTGACTCCCGAAGAAATCTCCCCACACCTATGTCAGGAATGCTCTGAAGGGGCTCTGACCCCCTCGAGAGAGTTACCCTTCAGATGCCAGCTTTTCTCTCTGCCTACCTCCATCATGTGCTTGAGTTCGCTGGGCTGTGGGTTCTCCAACAGCAGAGCTTGCAGCATCTCCTCGAAGCAGCTGACAGTCTGCTGGTAGAAGGCCTGAGGCACAAGTGGGCCAGTGAGACTAAGGCCATGGGAACTGTCCCGGGTGGGCAAACAAGATGAATCGTGTGCAGGGGTACAACCCAAGGAAGCCTCCTGCACCCTGGAGAGCTCCTCGGGACAGAATCACTGGCAGCTGCAACCCCCTTTTTCCTACACGTGAACAAACCCTTTGCTTTCACCCTTCTCTCCCTGCCAGGTCAATTCATTTATTCAGTCGAGACCAGGACTTTTCGTGAGTGAGGTTGCTCCCCATAATAGCAGGGAATAACTTGGGCACTGAGATGTTCAGACTGGGGCCAAGCAGCACCCAGCAAGTCCACGAGTCCTTGGGAAAAGACAGAGGGCACTCATCTCCCACACCCCAGAAATCATCGTCCTCCCATACAGTACTTAGCCAAAGGTATCTCCATAACCAACTCTGTTTTCCCCCTTTTTCCTGCTCTTCTGTACTTTTTGAAATAATTCTATGTAAAGTTGGAAAATAAATCTGGACGCTTATGCATAGATTTGCATCTTGTTAGGCCAGATTATCAAAGCAGAGTCATAACCTCTGTGGTAACTATCATCCAGAAATAAAAACTCAGTCTGGGAAATAAAGAGGGCTTGGATAAGATACTCAAAGGATTCACCTTTATATCCGATGTCTTCTCATCCACGCAAGACTGTCTTTCCAGGATCTCCATTGGGGCCAGGCAAAAGACACTTTTGAAAGAAGCATGAAGGAGGCTGGATTTCTTCTCTGGCTCAAGAAGAGGCTTCAGGTGGCTGATGGAACGGAAACACACCTAAGATTTAGCTGCCACAAGAAATGATGAAACATGACTTTGCCCAATGGATTACAGCCTCGCTTTCAACTTCAAAATGAATAGAAAAACAATGTGTTTGAATCCTGAGTGTGTATAAGAGCCACACTCTCGGCTATGGAAACCCAGAATTCTTCACAGATGATCTTCACAGATGGGATTCTACCCTTTTGTCCTCCGCATGTTCTGAGAACGCATCAAGTCTCCCAGCAAGGGCTACTCTCCAGGAAGGGCTGCCCTCCCAAGTGTCTAAAGGCAGGATGACGAGAAAGAGAAAGATGGAGCGGAGCTGCTTCTCACCTGGACTCCACACTAATTCTCCTCTGCCTCATTTCAGTCACGTGCCCGGTCACGTCCCTCCCTGCTTACTGCCCGCATTTTCCCAGGTCTATTATTGGAAAATAATCTGAAGTACTTTGGACTCTCCCCCCTACCAAAAATTAGATTTCAACAGAAAATGGGGTCCGCACACTTTAAACTGCACCAGGGTTCACTTAGCAGGCAATTGCTCCTCAATTCATGGATGATTTATCATTATGGGAGGTCATCAATCTTGCATTGCATTTGCTCTATTTAATTCATGTCTTATATTTCAATGATTATAAAAAAATGGATCAATTTATAATTTCACTGTTTTTTTCTGGCTTATTGCCAGCTTGTCCATTGCTTATGGAGATGCTCAGCCATCCCAGTTATGGTGGTCTTGAAAAAAGCACATTTGAGACAGCTTGTCCATTGTTGCCATGAACTGTAAATTGATTTTTCTTTTTTTCCCTACAATTTTGCTGGAGCAATTCAGGATAAAGGACATAAAAATGTCGTTCCTCTCCCCCTCCCACACAGTTGTGACCTCCTAGGTGAGGTGCTAAACTATATTTAGTCTCCTCAAAAGAAGCCATCGTGTTATTATGCAGGGTGCGCTTGAATGTACAGAATGGCCAAAATCGCTCCCCACCATCCCACCCTGCAGGAAGTGAGTACCCTGTCCACTACCTGAGTTCTTTAGCGATATACATTGCATCTTGACGCACTGTGCTGCCCAGAACGTGGATGGGTTCCCTTTCTATCAGCACCTGCCAGCCAGTGTGGGAGAGACAGAACGAGAGAGTGAGAATCAGCCGGAGAGGCCCACTCACTGGGTGGCCTTCAAGGACCTGGAGACAAGCAGGGGACGGGGCCTCACTCTGAAGAACAGCCGCTTCGTATTCCAGAGGGTAGGCACTTAGGGCCAAGGCCTTCATCAGGTGAGAGGTGCCCTTCTTTGCTGTCTCCCATCCAGCCACACACCTGTTGTCAGTATGCATTCCTTGCCCAGGGGAAGACATACAGGAGTCTCCCAGTTTGGAATCTAACGAGTGGTGGGTTTCACTTATCTTTGCTACTGGTTCGCTCGTGCGTGCTTGCTTCGCTCACACACGCACCACTTCTGCACATGTGCAGAATGTATTTGATGTCTGGGTGGGGGATGGGCGGAGCCTCCTGCCGCCGCTGCTACTGATTTGCCTGAACCGGGGCGAACCAGTAGCAACCCACCGCTGACTCTAACACTCTGCTTTGGTTCTAGGTTGCCTCCAATTGCACCCCTCCCCCCATTTCCCCTCTCTCCCAGGCTAAAAATCCTGGGCTGAAAAAGTCAAGGTTTCCCCCACCTGTGATGCTGAGACTCTTTTCGTCCCTGAATGTCGGCTGCTTGAGCCCCCCCACTCCCCCAGTATCATGATGGCCAGAAGCTCATAAGGGACACACAACTTTTAAGCAGAAAGACCTTCTCACTGGCAGAGGTTGCTCATGCAGTTACTTCATTCCAGAAAAAAAGGTATCCTCCAGAGCTTCATCTTTGCAACAGTTTTGTAGTGTGGAACCCCATAGAACAATATTATTAAATCTTAAGAGTTACTATCTAAATGAGGTATCCATAAAAAGTAAAAATAAAGAATTGGATCAAACCCGAACGAGAAATAATGTTATTATAATGCAGTATAATGACCAAAGAAATTGAAAGGCCTTCCTTCTCTCCTGTGTTCTGCACATAAATAGGTAAGCGATATGATTTTAAACTATACTGGCAGATTCCTCAGAAATTACAGCTGAGGTATACCTGCAGACTGGCACTAGGTTCCAAAGTACACCTGCCTGCCCAGACAGGCTAACAGGGATAACCCACCACCTCTGTAAGGTGAGTTAGGCTGAAATTGTATCTCTATTTTATTTTATTTTATTTTTTTATTTTATTTTAATTTGATTTATATGCCGCCCTTCTCCGAAGACTCAGGGCGGCTTACAATGTGCTCAGCAATAGCCTTCATCCTTTTGTATATTTATACAAAGTCAGCTTATTGCCCCCACAAACTGGGTCCTCATTTCACCTACCTTAGAAAGGATGGAAGGCTAAGTCAACCTTGAGCCTTGGCGAGATTCGAACCCTGCAGTAATTGCAGGCAGCTGGTCTTAATAAGCTTAATAACAGGGTGCCTTAAACCCCTGTACTACCAAGGCTCTTTTTACTACTAAGACTCTT
This sequence comes from Pituophis catenifer annectens, assembly GCF_029215685.1. Taxonomy (NCBI): domain Eukaryota; kingdom Metazoa; phylum Chordata; class Lepidosauria; order Squamata; family Colubridae; genus Pituophis; species Pituophis catenifer. The sequence continues at coordinate 84,573,204 of NW_027256888.1, forward strand.
GTTTCTCTGTGTGGAACCTTTAAGTGGGCCAAATAATGCATTATAGAGCAACCATTTTTGAACCAAAGTACCTCAAATGGGCTAACTTAAAGAATGTGTCCAAAGTTCTGGAACCCATGAATGCCATGGAATTGAAATTTTGCAAATTTTCTAAAACATTTTATAAAAATTATCATAAAACACTTTTATGACATAATGCAAATTTCATTTCATGTTGTCAACTCCTGATATTTGACTGCGCTATACAGTTCAATATGGATTACTTGCAACAACAACAACAAAAAAGATTTGCAACAAAAGTCAAAGATAACAAAAAAAAATTCTTTCAACATATAAATAACAAGAAAAAAGTCAAGGGAATAGTCGGTCAACTAAAGAGAGAAGATGGCAAGGAAGTAATAGGCAGTAGAGAGAAAGCAGAGCTGCTTAACTCATTCTTTGCATGTCTTCACACAAAAAGAAATTATAGCCCAACCTACCAAAAACATAACTGTAAAAGACAGACTAGAAATAAAAATTAAAATAAGCAAGAAAATGGTAAGAGAATATCTGTCTGACCTTGAATATAAATCACTGGGATCTGATGGATTATATCCCAGAGTTTTGAAGGAACTGGCAGATGTTATCTCAGAACCATTGTATCACATCTTTAAAAAATCTTGGAGCATCGAGGAATTACCAGAGGATTAGAAAAGAGCTGATGTGTTTCCCATCTTCAAAAAAGGAAAAAACAAAAACAAAACAGACCCAGGACATCACAGACCAATCAGTCTAACATCAATACCTGGGAAGATACTGGAAAAAATAATAAAAAAACAGATCTGTGAACATCTAGAAACAAGTAAAGTTATAACTAGTAGCCAGCACAGGTTTGTAAAAACAAATTATGCCAAACCTATCTTATTTCATTCTTTGACAAAGTGACTAAACTAGTAGACCGGCAAAATTTTGTGGACAGTATATTTAAATGCAAGGCATTTGATAAAGTAAGTACTTTTTGGGAAGCTAGAAAAATATGGGATAGACAGCTTCACCACCAGATGGATTTGTAACTGGCTGACAAACTATCCTCAACGAGTAATCCTTAATGGTACTATGTCTACATGGAGGGAAGTAAGCAGTGGGGTACCACAAGATTCCGTCTTGGACCCAATACTCTTCAATATCTTCATAAATTACTTAGATGAGGGAATAGAAAGGGAACTCATCAAATTTGCAGACAACATTAAGGTGACAGAAATAGCCAACACCCCAGAAGACAAGCTCAGGATCCAGAAAGATCTTGACAGACTTGAACAATGGGCTCTATCCAACAAAATGAAATTGAATGTGGAAATAAGCAAGGTTTTACACCTGGGCTCAAAAACAATAACTGTGAGAAGGATGTTGGGGTCCTACTGGACGATCACTTAAAAATGAGCCAGTAGTGTGTGGTGGCAGCTAAAAAAGCTAATACAATCTTTGGTTGCATAAACAGAGGTGTAGAATCAAAATCACATGAAGTATTAGTACCACTTTATAAAGCCTTAGTAAGACCACATCTGGAATACTGTATCCAGTTTTGGTCACCATGTTACAAAAAAGATGTTGAGACTTTGGAAAAAGTGCAAAGAAGAGCAACTAAGATGATTAAAAGCCTGGAGACTAAAACATAAGAACAGTTGTAGGATTTATGTTTGGCTAGCATAGAGAAAAGGAGGACTGGGGGGAACTGATAGCAATATTCCAGTATTTGAGAGGCTGCCACAAAGAGGAGGGGGTCATTATTATCCAAAGCATCAGAGGACAGGACAAGAATCAATGGATGAAAATGAATGAAAATGAATCAAGGAGAGAAGCAACCTGGAATTAAGGAGAAACCTCCTAACAGTGGAACAGCTTGCCAACAGAGGTTGTGGGAACTTCATCCCTGGAGGTTTTTATATGAGATTGGACAGCCACTTGTTTGAAATGGTGTAGCCAGAGATGGGTTTCAGCAGGTTCTGACCAGTTCTGGAGAACCGGTAGCGGAAATTTTAAGTAGCTTGGAGAACCAGTAAACTCTGACTGGCCCTGCCCCCATCTATTATCTGCCTCCCGAATCCCAGCTGATCAGGAGGAAATGGGGATTTTGCAGTAACCTTCCCCTGGAGTGGGGTGGGAATGGAGATTTTACAGTATCCTTCCCCTGCCACGCCCACCAAGCCATGCCATGCCCAGGGCCGGATTTAGATGAAGAGAGGCCCTAGGCTATTCCACTTATGAGGCCCTTTCACCTATAGTGAATGTGTAATTTTAATTTTGCTATCAATTTTTTTTTTTTTAATTTGATTTATATGCCGCCCTTCTCCAGAGACTCAGGGCGGCTTACAATGCGCTAAGCAATAGCCTTCATCCTTTTGTATATTTTTATACAAAGTCAGCTTATTGCCCCCACAAACTGGGTCCTCAATTTACCTACCTTAGAAAGGATGGAAGGCTGAGTCGACCTTGAGCCTGGCGAGATTCGAACCTGCAGTAATTGCAGGCAGCTGGTCTTAATAACAGGGTGCTTTAAACCACTGTACTACCAAGGCTCCTTGGTATTTGAATGTAGGCCCCTCTTGATCTTGAGGCCCTAGGCTGAAGCCTAGTTAGCTTATAGGAAAATCCGGCCCTGGCCATGCCCACCAAGACACACCCACAGAACCGGTAGTAAAAAAAATCTGAAACCCACCACTGGGTGTAGGGTCTCCTGCTTGAGCAGGAGGCTGGACTGGAAGACCTCTAAGGTCCCTTCCAGCTCTATTCTGATTGACTTTCCAGATAGATGCGTCTCTGAGTTCCTCCCTGAATTTTTAAGAGCTTTTCCAGTACATTAGAAGCTCTGTCATTATTGAAAGTATTGAGAATTTGGTACAGAAATAGCTCTGAAACGATGACCCAGCGGGTCATGGGTTGTCTAATCTCTACTGTGCCTCCAGAAGTGTTGCCAACCCATTCCAAGATGAGTCAACCTTGAGTCCCATCAGGCTCAAACTTCAGGCTGTGGGCAGAGTCAGCCTGCAATACTGCATCCTAACCACTGCGCCATCATAAAGCTGCCTAGGGCAAGTCCTGGGATTTTTCGGCAGGAAGTGAAGGCAGCCTACTTACTATTAGGCACTCTACCAAGCGTGCTTTCGGGTGCAACCTTATTGCTCCGGCTTTGCCTGTGGCTGTGATGGCTTCAAGGAGCATGAGCACTGCAATCAGAAAGCTCTTCTTCAGATTCAGGTCCTATAACCGAGAGCGGAAAATGGCTCAGATGTCATTGTGAAAAAGCCTGATTAGTGAACTACAGCAGTCCAGGATCTTCCAACTTGGCATCCTTCAAAAATGCAAGTGACTTCCCAGAAATGCTCCTGCTGGCTGGGGAACCCTGGAAGGCTAAACCACGTTGCACAAAAAGTGTTGGTCTTTTCCTCATTCTGTACAGGAACCTTGTGGATCTAAGGAGGAGACTGTGTTGGAGGAGTTGCCCCCCCCCAGCTCTGCATGGCTGTTTCATCAGGCTGACAAGAGGAAGGAGGAGGAGGAGGAGGAGGAAGAGGAGGAGGAAGATTAATAGTAGGAGGTGGTGCTAGGTGTCTGCACTGGTCTCTTAGGTCTGTTTTCCCCACTTTATTTCACTATTCTGGCCCCCAGAAAATGGGGATACCAAGTGGATTTTTCCTCCCATGGGCATGCCAGAACTGGGGGCTTCTGATGAAGCAGATGAAATGCCAGACATTATAAACAGGAAACTTTTCTCAGAACAAGAAAACAGACAAAACCAAAGTCCAGAAACCACTGGCCACCAAATGGCTGTGAGGTGCATCATCACTGCCCCACTCAGCTCCAGAACCTCTTGCTTGCCCAGCTGAGCTGGGCTGCTTTTTTCCCGGATGAGCTCCCTTTCCCCACTGCCTTTCGAGCAAGGAGAAAGATTTGGTGACCAAAGCAGTTCCCTGGTTCAAAGCCTGAAAATGTACCGAGGGGTCGATAAGGAAGTACTCGATGAGCCTGGCAACGATGAACTCCACTCGTGGCAGGACTTCCTCCTTGATCCCCAGAGCCACTCGACCGTAGCAGAGCAGGAGTGTGTTCCGTTGGCAGAGCTGTAGGGAAGAAGGCCCAGCCATCCATCAGCTCCCCCAGACGAGTTCCCACCCTTCTTGTCAAGGGCAGCAGCCCAGGCGGTTGTGAGGCATGAGAACTGGTCGGGCCCAAGGGAACTGAGGATGGCCCACAGCAGATGCAGGGAGGGCAGAAGCCCCGGCCCCAGGAATGAACTCACCTTACAAAAACAAGGCTTCCGTACCCACATTTATATCCCCCAACAAGCACTGTCAAAAAGAGGATTAATTATGTTCTGAGCATTGATTTGATGCTCTCTAACATTACCTGGCTGGTTTTGGACACGGGGATCTCTGCAGTGGAAAGAGTTCTGCCGAAACTGTCCAGCGCCTTGAAAACTTCATCCATGTGGCGAGAGGCAGCCAAGCCACAAGCAGCAGCAATGCCCTACGGAGGAAGAGCAGGAGGAGTGTGTGTGTGTGTGTGTGGGGGGGAAGCGGCAGTTAGGAAGAGCTAAGCAGGAGCTCTGCTTCTCTCCGAGGGGTTTTGCTCTCCCAAGCAGGGAAGGTTTCAGGCAAGGCCCGTCTCCTCAGTGGCAGGGCAGGCAGGGAGGTGCTGCTCTGCTTCCAGTTCATCAACTCCACTGGAAGACACAAGGTGGGATCCTGGGGCTTGTTCCAGCCAGCACAGGGCAATGAACTTGTGACCCCCTCGCAGTCCTTAGCAGATGGTGCCACAGTGTCCTGGGTCATCTGGTTATACCGTCTACTGGAACACCTCCAAAACTGCTAACCCAAGGAAACATGTAAAAATCTCCTTTGTTTTTTTTGCATAGTGTCCCAGGAAATAATTATTCTGAAGAAAATATCTTGCTTGATAGGACTAGAAACCCCCCTCCCCCAAGATCTGCATGGCCCTAACTCTGCTCTTTTTTTTTTAGGAAAGTATTTATTTATTTATTTATTTATTTACTTACTTACTTACTTACTTACTTATTTAACTGTTCAATTCACATTCATGACTCCAGGAAGCTTACAGTAAAATAAATCCAACACATAAAATACACAATATTAAAATAAAACATAGGAGCTGGGCATCATCCAACCAAATATTTATTTACTGTTTTTTTAAAAAAATTACAAACTGGTTTTTCCAGTATTATTTGTTTATTTATTTATTTTATTATACTTATATGCCACCCTTCTCCCAAAGGACTCGGGGCGGCTCACAAAAATTAAAATGATAAAAACAATAAAAATAACTACTAAAACAATCAATTAAAATCTTCCAATTAAAATCACCCATCAGATCAGCAAATTTGTTGAAAAAGCCATGTCTTCAGGTCACGGCGGAAAGAGCGGAGGTCGGGGGCCATCCGGAGCCCCGTGGGTAACCCATTCCAGAGGGTCGGTGCGCCCACAGAAAATGCCCTCATCCTGGGTGCCATCAGCCGACATTGTCTGGCCAATGGCACCTGGAGGAGGGCAGTCTAGTAGATCCTGGGCTGGGGTAATTTGTGCACAAGTGATATGATTTAAAAATTCTTTTTATATTTCCTGGAAGGATATGTTTTATTTGTTTCATTCTTTTTTTTTAATGACATTTTTAAAATTACATAGTCTTGAATAGTTTATGATTACCGTAGGTATCTTATAAATCAAATCAAATCAATCAAATCAGATCATAATAATTCAAGCTAAAAATGACCAGTTAAACAAGGAAGGATGGTATGATAATACCTATGAGTTTGGAAATGAATATTGTTTTAAGAGACACAAGACAGAGAGAGAAAGAAGGAGAGAGACTGAGAATAATGGTTATGTAGCTTCTATTCGTATTTTAAACAATCCGACAATCTTTCCAATCTACAGTTTTCATATGGAAGCGGAGAGTTTCATTTTCTGATTTTAAATGTAGCAGTTTGTCAATTTCTCTTAATGTGGTGGCATTTCTGGGTGAGTAATGGCAAACCGAAAGTGGAGCCAACCAGCCAGCCAGCCAGCCATCCTGGTGGAATCAAGAGGGATGGATAGACTGGCTGCTCATAATTCCTCTCCAAACAAGGAGGAGGCTTGAGATCACCCACCGGTGTTCCAAGTAGCCACTCTCCATGAAGGGAGCACAAGATGATGATCTCCTGCAGGTTTACAGCTCTGGGAGACATTTTACTCAAACAGTGATCAGCATGTTTAAAAGGATCCTGGGTTCATTTACTACCTTTTCTAATTACTTTTGTAAAATTATTGACTGCTTTTCAGCTCTTAGGAACTTTTGGGTTAACAGGTTTTACAGCACCAGGTAAGTTTCATTCAATCCTCAGTGAAATAAGTTTAAATACAAGTCTAAGGCCTTTTTTTTCTGGAGTAAACAACAATATGGTGACTGATTTTAGCAAGTTACAAATAGACTAAGGGTCCAGATAAATTTGAAATAATACTTTGGAATTAATTACAAAGAAGCTTTTCTATGGGAAAATGCTATTGTTTTGAATTCTTTAAAAAAATAATAAGATTTTACAAACTGAACACTAGAGAGAACTAGAAAGAACTAAGGATTACAACTAAAGGAGAAGAATGGTCAAACTTGACATACTAATACAAAATGAAGCAAAATATTTTAACCTTTGATTTACTGTGGATATTTTTGAACAGAAGTTAATTTTAAGAATGTCTGCCTAAATAGATAGATTGAGGTAAGACAGATAAATAGATAGATCCTTCAAAGGCTATTCTGCGATAACCTCCTGAACTGTTTTCCTTCTCTCCATCTTAGAGGCAGAAGGAGAATGAGGGACATAATTTGCCTACACACCAAGTAGTTGCCCTCTCACCTTTGCCTCCAGGGCTCCTCGCTGGCACATGGCCAAGAGGGTAAAGAGTTGGACCTGGATTAGCTGAGGGTCATCTGAGGCACGCAGGATGGCTCCACAGTACTGATATAGGAAGATCTGCATAAAGAAGGAATAGTTGTAGCTCTCCAAAACAACTGGATCAAATTTCACTTTGTGTGTGTGTGTGTGCGTGTGCACGCATGCATGCATATGGCGCCCCATATTATTCCAAATTCTGTTTGTGCTGTCATCTTCATTTATTTGTGGAATAAGGGTTTCTACTCCAATATCTCCAGCTGTTCCACACAAGCTTTTTCTTCTGTATCCAAAATGTTTGAGAGGCATTCAGACCAATGCAAAGGAAATAAGAATTATGATTTCCTTTGACCCCACATCATTGTTGTTGCAGCCATTTCACTTTCCCCCTCTCTTTCATAGCCCCATCACGTTGCTCTTTCCTAGAGCCTTTTTGCATGTACTCCTGTCACACAGGTGATTTCCCCCACAACTTATGCTTTTGATTTTTCCTACTGAAATGGAGGACCATGTTGAAAAAACTCTTGCAGCTTACCCTGTATTGTAGCATTTTTGTCAAAACCCTTCTGAATCTTGATACCACTATTTAAAGTATTTGCCACACCCCTGCCCGCTTGTGCTGTGTTGTATGATTAGGTAATCGTATTTTCTAGCCTCCCCTGGGAACCTTTTATGATAGGGATGAGAAACACAGTTGAATGATATAGCACTTGAGCCAGTCCTTCAATTTGTGACTTACCACGGAGGTACACTAATTGGAGACCTACATTCAGGCAATGGTAGCATAGTTCAGCCCACATTTTGACACCTCCTCTACTAGAACCATATGGAAGTCCTTATCCAGTCAACCTACACAATCTCTGCCAACTTTCCCCAGTCAAATAAACTGCTCTTTGTCCAGCAATATCAAACTGGTTTAGTATGATTTCTTCCTGCTGAGCTCATTCTGGCTCCTGGCAAAGAAGCATCCTTTTCTACCTGCTCACAGACTTCCAGCATAATAGTGAATCTGCATAATAGCAGAGATTTAAATAAGATGGTGGTGAAGTCAGATGGGAGAGGGGTTTTCGGCTGAGGGCTCCCACAGGGAGAGAGATCCAAACCACTAAAGAGGCTGGCCTCTAACTCTTGGTGGGCAGGAGGGTGGCTGAGTGATACAAAAGGAAGGAGGGGACCCTACTCAGGACAGCCAAGAGGCTGAGGCTGGGGTGGATCCATATTCTGGGGAGCTCAGGGTGGATCGATACATTCGGGTGGTGACAGGCACAGGATGGCATGGGATGTTTCAATGGGAGACAGAGCCCAGTCCAGTGTTTAACTGTGCTCAGGTCCTCTGTGCTCAGGCTCAGGCCATGGTCATCAGGCCTACAGGATGACTGCAGGATGACAAGAGGACCAGAAAGAGCACCAGAAAAGGATTTGGCTGCCTTTGTGGATCATAAGATGAACCTGAGCCACCAGGATCCTGCAGCTGCAAGAAAAACTAATGCCATCCTGGGCAGCTTGAATTCAAGTTTGCTTGAATTCTTGCCCGGATTGCTCACTCACCGAGTGGAGCAATCCGGGCAAGAAACAAAGGGTTTAAATGGCAAAGAAGCCGAAATCAGTGGGTCATGAGAAAGAACTTCTGAACAGAAGAATTTTGCCACAGAATCACCAGCCTCGGAGGTGGGCAAGCCTTCTTCCCTGGACAAAGAAGTTGCGTGGTCCATCTTGGGGGCTGCGAGAGGCTGGCTAGGTGACTGAAAACCCATTTGGACCTCCTCTCGCACAGGGGGCACCCCTGGATCTCCGTTCTATGGTTTTGAGATGGAAAACAAAGAAGCCTCCCCGCTCACCCTTTCAGGGCTTTGGGTGCTGCATTTCTGGTCCACTTTCCTCAGCTCTTGATTGAGCTCATCAAAGCAAGCTTTGTCGGTGACGTCAATTAAAAGTCGCTCTGCAAACTGTCAGCGGCACATGGAAGAAGCAGAGAGAGGGATATTCAGCTCAGCAGCCGGAGAGAAAGAGACCAGCATTTCCAGAGAGACAGAGAGGTGCCGGGGAAGATAGAGGACAGAGCGGCACCCTTTGTCATTGCCCTTTTCCTCCTCTGAGGCACTGCAGTTGCTTGACCTGCTAAGGTTACAGAGTGGGATGGAACGATACAATAAAATCATGGGTTTTGCTTTGCTTTGATACACAATTGCCAAAGCACATTTTGTTAGAATCTAACCTCCTCTGCCCTCCCCCCCCAGCTATTTTCCTGCCTTCCCTCTTTGAGCCTTTTATAGGTTTTGTAAGTACCTAAAAGGATGTTAGTTGACCACAAGAAGCTAAAGCAGGAAGCAAGCATCTGACCACAACCGGTCACTGGGATGAATACTTGTGCAAGTGGAGAAGAGGAGCTTTAAAAGAAGGAGAGAGGAGGGAGCTCTTTTTATGAAGAAGTGGGCAAAGACCCAACAAAAAGAGAATACCAAGATGTGGCACGTGCTTTCTCAGCCATGGCACACCCCCCCCCTTAGGGAACATCCTTCCCCCTGAAATTAGATCAGCCCCATCCCCTTTGATGCTCCAGAAGCCTCTTGAGACCAGGCTCTGTTCTCAGCCCCACCCTCTCTTGGCCCCAGGCAACAGGAGACTGCCTTAGAGGTGGCCGTATTTATGCTCTCTTTGCCTTTGGTTTGTATGCCTATTTTTATAATATTTATTTTTAATCTGAATTTTTATATTGACTGTTATTATATCTTCTTGTTGTACATCTCCCAGAGTGGCTTTTGGTGAAATGGGCAGCTGTTTAAATTTGATTAATTAATAGATAGCAAGCTTTAGTGAAAGAAATGTGGTATAATTTTTAATTCTTATGGGCACAACTTCCTTCAAGAACAGGAAAGGTATTACTGGAGGGACATACAGGTGGAGTGGATTGATTAAGAGGTACCCTTAAAATACTTTGGACCCTAATGTGACAGAGGTTCTCCTGGTGAGGGATAAGACAAATAGAGGGCCTTGGGATCCATCCTGGCGGAGTCATTCCTCGTCGAGATATTCTCTGGGGCCATTTTGGCAAGATACCATCTGCCAAAGATGGGAAACCCAGAGTGGCCTTCCTGGGCATTGGGCTAAGTGACAAGCTCAGGGCATGGCTGTCCCAGGGAGTTATGTGAGCAGAGAAAAAGGAAAAGGCTACAGATAGGGTCTAAACTAAGACCAGCAGCAATAGCCACTGGAACAAGGACGGACCAGGATTTTTTACTCCAGAGGAAGGGAGGGAAGTGCTGAGAGGCAGCTGATCTTGTGGGAACCAGGTCACTCTAAGGATCCATTTACTGGGTTTTTCCTCTTTTTCTTATTCAGTGGTCAGCCTGAGAATTTAGGCAAAAGCACAATACTGATCATCTGCTTGAGCAGGGGGTTGACTAGAAGATCTCTAAGGTCCCTTCCAACTGTTATTCTGTTATAGCTGTTATATCTGCTTAACACCAAATATAATTTCCCAATGTCACTTTTCTGGAAAAACTGTCCAGCAGAATATTTACTGCATCCTGTTTCTAGGTATTCTTTTTCTTACTCCCCCCCCCCCCATCTCTGTGCAGATGTACCTGAAGACTGGGTTTTAAAAGTTCAGCCTTGCAGCTGAAAAGCCTAGACCTTCTAAACAGACCAGGTTTCAAGGTAGAAGAGCTCTCACCTTACCTCCACCAGCTTTCGTTCCCATACGTCAATCTTCAAGGTGTCACTCTCTGTGAAAGCTGCGCGCAAGAGAGAAGGAATCACTGAGGAGGACCAGAGGGTCCTGGAGCATCGGCCGGGCCCTGAAGAGGCGGCACCATGAAGACAAGACTCTGTGTGGAACCTTTGAGCATTAACACTCTGGTGCTGTGGGGCAGCGGCCATTTTGGCAGCCTCCTTTTCTGGACTCTGGACACAGAGGACCTGGGCCTTGCCTGTTATGAACTGGACCAATCCCACTCTGGTCCCTGCTTGGGAAGGTGAGGAATAAGGATTGGGCTGACGGCCATAGGCAAAGACAGTGCGGGGGGGGGGGGGGGAGAGCAGGTGCAACTGGAGTTAATTGCCCCTTTCAGGTGACAAATGTGGGGGGGAGGCAGATCTTGCCACTTGGTCTGGTGAGGGCAAAAAGTCTGTTCTTTTCCCTTGGATACCTGGATGAGAATGGGGGGCTGGGGGGCAATGTAGATGGGGCTTAAACGTGGAGTGGGAGGAGGCTCCATCCCCCATGTTATAGATGCTGAATGTTAGGGAGAAGTACCCAAGTGCTAGGTTTCATTAGTAATATTTGATTTCTGACTACATTGGAAATAAAAAGGTTATGTTGGGGTTCTTTGATATGGGAAAGGGAGGGTGAAGGCTGGGTGAGAAGGGGGAGGGGATAGGCAGCTGTATCAGAAAGGTGATGGAAATCACTCCGTCCAGACAGAGATGGCAGGAAACAGGAGTGGCTGCTCTTGGGGAAACCACCACTGAGTGTCTGGCACTGACATCCTCCGCTCAGGCCCAGTGGCCCAAGTCTTTGTTACTGGTCTAATTGTTAAGGCCAGAAATTGGGAGACGGTGAGTTCTAGTCCTGCCTTAGCATTAAGACCTTGGGCCAGTCACTTTCTCCTGGCAAACCAGTTCTGAAAACCCTCACCATGAAAACTGTAGGCAAGCAGTCTCTGAGAATCGGACATGATTGAAGGGAGGGGAAAAAATGCAGGGTAGTCTGTAATAATTCTCATCTCATCCACGCCTTAATCTTGCATGAGAGGGCTGACCTGGTATGCGTTGCTGAAATCCAGCTGGGCATAAGGGAGAGTTCTGCTCCTGGTTTTTCAGTGTTGCAGCTGTCACAGTTTTGGAGCAGGATGAAGTGGGGTTATCTGGGAACCCACAGTGACCTTCAGGGGTGCTGCTGTGGGCATAACTGTACGTGGAACCATATCTGGGAAGTTGGACTCTAGGGATCAGATGGAATCACTGCTAAAATACCAGCCTGCCTAATATTCTTGACTCTGTGCCCACATTGCCAGGGCAGTCCCGAGAAGGGTGGTCCGGGGAGGCCTGCTTCTCTGAAATCAGAGAACTGGCTTTTCTGGATCCTTTTCTTATTTGGATTCAGGTGTTGTAATAGTACTGAGATGTCATAGGAACACCTTTATGGGGCCTCCTCCTTAACTCTTTATGGGGAAGCTCCCCCCCGCCCCCCAGTATGGATGAGCACTCTGAAGGTCTTTGCACAAATCCATCATGCCTGGACTAGGATATGTTGATGGTCATTCATGCCTTGGTCACTTCCCTGTTGGATCATTGCAATGTGTTGTACTTAAGGCTGCACACAAAAAGTGTTTGGAAGCTTCAGCTAGTGCAGAATGCAGCAGCATGTGTAATATTGCAGCACCAAAATTTGCCTAGACTGCATTGTTGTTGCATGAACAGCACTGGCTCAGCATGCTGGTCCCATATGCTTCCAGGTGCATTTTAAGGTGCCACCTATCACCCTTAAAAGCCATGGTGGCACAGTGGTGAGAATGCAATACTGCAGTTAATTCTGTTGACTGCCGGTTGCCAGCAGTTTGGCAGTTCAATTCTCAAGGTTGACTCAGCGTTCCATCATTCTGAGATTGGTAAAATGAGGATCCAGATTGTTGGGGGCAATAGGTTGACTCTGTAAACTTCTTAGAAAAGGCTGTAAAGCGCTGTGAAGCAGTATATAAATCTAAGTGCTATTGCTATTAAGCCCTTGTAGAACCCGGGACCAGGTTACCCTGCAGGACTCTATGTCTCTTTCTGTCTCTTCCACCGCATACTTTGGAAGGCCAGGGGGTGTGCCTTCTCTGTGGTGATGCCGGCCTCTGCCACCCAGAGATCTGCACGGCCACAACACTTTCTGGAAGGGTGCCTTTTCCACCAGGAATTAGGATCAGAATATTAGTGGACCCAGATATGTGTGCTTTTGTGCTCTGAGCTGGTTGTATGCTGCTTAAAATTATTGTATCATCATTATTGCTTTTTCATTGTACTTTTGTTTTTCTTTGTTTATGGGGGATTTGTAATGGTGGGGTTTGTTGGGGGAGATGTACAATATTGGTTGTTAGCTTCCCAGAGTTATTTGGTAAGATAGGTGGCCACATACATTTTCTAAATAAACAAAACAGATAAGAAGCTCTGTTGGACTGCATTAGAGTTAGGGTCTCGCTATATTTTGTTCCCTCCCTCTGCTTTTGGGGCCCAGAGTTGTTCCTGGAGAGGTTCTGAATTCAGGCTGTTTCAGTTTTTCTCGGGGCACCCCTTTACTCCAAAAGATAGGAACACTCTTTGGATCAAGGCCAACTTACTTTCAATGATTCAGAAACAAAGCTAAAAAGCCTGTGGGAGGAAAAAGAGATGATACCTTTGTTTGCCAGTTTCCCCAACACACAGAGGATGCTGCGATATGGAATCAGCCTCCCTTGGAACCCCTCCAGGAGCTTGGTGAGGACCTCGGCTGGGAAATGGCTCCAGAGGGCCACCAGGATATCACCCGCTGCGTCCTGATACAAGTCCTGAAGATCCTGTAGCAGGAAAGGAGGCCAGAAATAAGGGCCTTCTCTTCTCTCTCTCTCTCTCTCCCCCCCAGCAATGGCTTCACATAGAAAATACACACCATAGTTTTCTTATTGCTTTATTCTTCAAATAGCAATCACACTTATATACCGCTTCACAGTGCTTTATAGCCCTCTCTAAGCGGTTTACAGAGTCAGACTCATGCCCCCAACAATCTAGGTCCTCATTTGACCGACCTCGGAAGGATGGAAGGCTGAGTCAACCTTGAGTCTGGTGAGATTCGAACTGCTGGCAATCGGCAGAATTAGCCTGCAATGCCGCATTCTAACTACTGCACCACAATCCTTTTTTTAAAAGAATGAAGCTTCGGTAGAAGCTTTGTATCGGAGGTTTCCTCCAAAGGAAGGACAGGAGACTGTCCAATAATGAAAAGTTCTCAAGCTTACAATATAACTTGAAACCATCAAAGGTGAAAATAAGATAATACAAATTAAGTTGCAACACAGTATAAAAGCAGAATTGTATTCAAAGAAAACTGGGAGTCAGTGTAGCTCACACAACAATGCTGGACATGGGCAAATGGAAGGGTGCATGAGCTGGAGCATTTTAGACCAATTGTAACTTCTGTGTGGTCTTCAAGGGCAGCTCCAGGTAGAGTGTGTTGCATGGAAAGCAACCAAACAGAGAGTGACTGAGAGCAAGGTCTCCTGGTCCAGGAAAGGGAGCAATTGGCCCATAAGGCAAATCCACCCTCCAGCCATGGCTGCACCTGCCCTTTGAGCAGGAGTCTAGGAACCAAACAACCCAAACCATTCCGTCTTGCCAGGATTGAATCAAGGTGAATTCCTCGCCATCCAAACCTTTGCAGGCCCCACACGTCCAGTCAGCATTACAACAGCACCCCTGTCCAGCCAGGGATGGAGATGTATAACTGGGTATTGTCAGCACACTGGTGGTACTGCCACTCAAGCTGGCAAATTACCTCACCTGCTGGTTTCATGTCAATGTTAAAAAGGAGAACCGTGGCAACTGAGCAATTCTACATGGCAGGTAGCCCTGAGGAATCCCACATGGCCTCTATCCTTCCTCAGCACCAACTGAAATTAACCGTGGAGAAAGGAGGGGCCTCCCACTCCCAATCCCCAAAATTGGTTCAGAAGGTCACCATGGTTGCTGGCATTGAAAGCTGCTAAGAGATGCAGGAGGGCATGGAATCCTGCACACACACACACACACACACACACACACACACACACACACGTCTCTCTTCCGGTCATCCACAAGCACAACAGATGCAGTCACATGATCAGCCAGACTAAAATTAGAGAATTGTAAGAATCATTAAAAGTCTTTAATCCAACTCTCTAACCGGTGCAGGATCTACTAGATGAGGGGTGTCCGGGAGCCGGTTCCGGCCCGCAGGGTGCTTAGACCTGGCCCACGGGGCTGCCCTGGAGATAGTGAAGGACTGGCCCATGATGCCTCTGCCAGCAAAAACAGCTCGGGAGGGCCGCACACGGCTTCTGAAGCTCCGTTTTCGCTGTTAGAGGGTTGCAGGAGGCTGTCACAGCCAAAACCGGAGCTCGCAAGGACCTCATGCGGCTCTCCTGAGCTCTGTTTTTGCTGGCAGAGGGTTGCTGAAGACCATCGCAGCCAAAAACGGAGCTTGGGAGCCCGTTTTTGCTAGCAGAGCCCTTGGGCCACCAGAAGCGCCCCTGACATGAGTGACGTTGCCCACCCTGGCCATGTCCACCCCAGCCTCCTGAGGTCAAACACAACCCTGATGCGGCCCTCAACGAAATCGAGTTTGACACCCCTGTACTAGATCTTTGACAGATAATCACCCAGACCTTGTTCAAAGATCCCCAGTAATGAAGGAGCCACTATTAGATGCCGCTGCCTCTTTCATTGGCTGGCAGCTTGTATAGTCAGGAAGTTCCTCTTGCATCTAGTCTGAAATACCTTCTTCATACTTTTAACTCATTCCTTTTGGTTCTGCCCTCTTCTGTGTGACAAACATTTTGATAAGTGATAGAATCAATGGTTTGACTTGAAGGTCTTCTAATCCAAGTCCTTGCCCAGTAAAGTAACACTCATACCATTCTGGACAAATGGCTGTCCAGTCTCTTCTTGAAAACCTCCAGTGATGGAGCACCCACAACTTCAGAAGGGAGACTATTTCATTGCTTAATAGCTCCACAGTCAGGGAATTCCTCAAGGTCAAATTTGGATCTGTCATGGTAAAGCTTCCACCCACTGGTTCTTGTCTTATCCTCAGGTGGCAAGGAGAACGAATCTCCCCTTAATCTTCTCCATCTTGATTAAGATGGAGCTCCTGTTTTCACAGAACCAACTGTGACCTACGCAACTATGCACATTCCATGAATTCTTGGGGACCCACATACTTAGGCATTCCTGTAATGGTTGGGTTAGATCTTCCTCTGGCTGCGAGCAGCCCAAAGGCTGAAAGTTCTACCCAAAGGGAAGTGGGGAGGAAAGGGTGTTCTTTGGTCACATTGGTCCTTACTGTGGTTCTTAGCATATCTTCAGCAGCCAGCTTGATGATCACTTTGGCTAATTTGTGGTCTATGTGACTGGCAGATCTGATCACAGCTTGCAGGATTTGGTTGATACGCAGCCGGTGTTTTGGAGAGATCTGCAGAAATACAAAAGAAAAACCAATACAGTATTTGAAGTCTGAAATTATGAGAACATGAGAAACATCTTAGGAGTGGTTCCGTCATGCAGGTGATGGTTGCCCCAAAGGTGCTTTTTCCAAAAGGCAACTGGACTTTCTTGATTTTTTTTTCCTTTGAAAACGTTTGTAAACAGTTCTGAAGAAGCTTCTTGGATGAGAAGGGAAATGTTTTCAAAGGAAAAAAATCCAGTCTAGATGCCTTTTGGAAAAAAAAGAACTTTTGGGTTGAGAAATATGATTTATTTCCAGTTGAATATGCCAACTAATCATCTATTTTCTATTATAAATGTTATGTCATATAATATGCCTTATTTTAATTGTGATGCTTCTGACAGGAGTAAAAAATGCCACTATTTAGCTTCTCTTACCATTAAGAAGTTTCTCAGAAACACCTTTTGCTTTCCCCTAGATGATGGGGGAAACAGTATTGGAAAAGGAGGGATATGGCTGCCACCCCCAATCTTCTGGAACTCCTCCTCCTCTCTCAAGAATCCTGGTCATGACATTCCCATGGGTCTGGGTCTCCACTACTGACGCTGGAGTCCAGCTTTCAGCAGAGATATTTATTTATTTATTTATTGGTTCGATTTATATGCCGCCCTTCTCCGGAGACTCAGGGCGGCTTACAATGCGTTAAGCAATAGCCTTCATACTTTTGTATATACCTGCTTAGTAGGGCTTTCGGCACCCCCTAAGCGGTGTTCTTTTTATACAAAGTCAGGTTATTGCCCCCACAATCCGGGTCCTCATTTTACCTACCTCGGGAGGATGGAAGGCTGAGTCAACCTTGAGCCTGGTGAGATTTGAACTTGCAGTAATTGCAGGCAGCTGGCAGCTAAGTGCTTCTTTAACAGCACTTTAGTCCGCTGCGCCACCAAGGCTCTTGATGATAATGGCTGGGGAATTTGTGGCCAGTTCCAGTGCCCCTGTTTTTGAACTGAGATGTCCTGACAACACTGACTTTCAGTTCTCCTTGCTCATATTTAGAGTACTATAACACATCCTACTAAGGCTGCCTTTGAAGATGGCCCAGGAGATTAAGTTGCTCCAAAAGGAGGTCGCAGGTTCAGCAGAATTACACCTAATTTGAGGTGTTCTGAGCACTTTGAAGACTGTCTACCTTATGGATGCTATGGCGATATTTGCAAATGGCCCGCAAGACTCCAGCCAGTTTAGTCTCTGCCAAGATGCATAAATTGTTGGTGGACTCTTGCACTTGGGAAGGACCATTTTCTTCTCGGAGATTCCTCAAGTTGCAAAAGCAGACCTGCGATTCTGGTAAACAGAAAAAAAAGGGGGTCAGCAACAGTCTTTGATATTCTGATCCTGCACAGCTCATCTAATATCTTTTTAAAGGGAGAGCAATTTTTACATCTTAAGTTCAATGCATTCCACAGAAATGAAGAAAATATTTCTCCACGCCAGGCATAATTTTGTACTCTTCTCTAATTCACTTTTTAATGCTACTCTTCCTCCAGCCTGGTGAATCTCTTCTGTAGGTATGTGGGCTTCAACCCTGAACATTCTCAGTTATTGCCATATTGGTTGGGGAATGCCAGAAGCTAAGGATGACTCTTGTTGTCACCTCTCTTGGGAAGTTTTTCCAGCCTCTGAGACATTTCACTAAATCTTGTCTGGGTTTTCTTCAGCATTATCCAATCTTTCTGACAGTTCCCAGAATGACACAATTTTCCGGCACCAGAAGTAGAGACTTACCAGTCCCAACAAACCTGCCTGAGATCTAAGAATAGCACTTGTGGATCTGTTCTACCGGCTAGAGCCATAGACAGGAGACTGATACTGTAAATACTAGGAAATAAGATGTTATTTTTGGGGTTCCAGCAAGAATCTGACCATCTACCGTATCTGCAGCAACAGTCAATGAGTTTACATGCTGCTCTTAGTGTGGATTTAATGTCTTAGGTCTAAGGTAAAGTTCATCACCATTTTCATTCAGCTCTTCCTCCGGGGTGTCTGCCTTTTCTTTCTGCCAGGGACAGTCTTTGCTTGAATTGCAGGTCTCCTCCCTCAAAGGGTGAGTGCGGACCCTGTTCTTCTGATGGCCCACTCTCTTGAAAACTGAGCAGATCCTAGAACAAAGTTGAGAAATAAAATGTTTTCTCCTCCAAGTAAGAACATTTTATATTAGGTGACTCAGCATACTTTCCTTATATTTCCATTATAAATTGCCTGGCAGTCCTGCAGCATATGTTTTTATTAATTAATTAATTATTGTTGTTGTTGTTATCATTATCATCATCGTTGTTGTTGATTGCACAGTCATCTGGATGTTCAGACTGGATTTGGCAATAACACCTGCCTACTGAGTCCTTTCCAAGGACTTGAGATAGGCAGATGTTGATGTTTGAAGGAGTTAGAGGGGTCACAGTAAAGCTGCCTTTTGCAAGTGACTGATGTGAATTTGTTAATGCCGGTAGTGTTCAAGTGGATCTAGGACAACCCGCCATGGCCAACTCACCACGGGGCAACTCGCCGTGGGACAAGAGTTGCACTAATATTGAAGAAATGGTGGAATAGAATAATTAAAGAAAGGATGCCAAAGGAGGGACAAAATGAAACGTGAATGACAAAAATTAGAATATTTTTAAAATTATTTAGAATAATTAAATAGAGTTATTAAATTGTCCCTTGGTGAATTGTCCCATGGCAAATTGATTGTGGTGAGTTGGCAGTGGTGAATTGTCCCATTCCATGTTCAAGCAGTGCTCCAGTTGTTTTGGGATTCTTATTATTATGTTATGGTTATTACGGTCATCTCAAATATATGCTGAAAAGCCTAAAAACAGTTGGAAAATTACCATAGCCAGAAGCATAGCCAGCTGAACAAACAGGCTGAAAAATAGCTTTTATCCATGGGCCGTCAGACCTCTGAATGCAACATAACACCACAATTAGGTTTAATATGATAGACTTGCAGGGCCAGCGCAACGAGCAACATGTTCATACCGATGTAATACAATATCATGTTACATACATATAGGTATACGGGAATGTGTGTTAGTTATTACTTATTTGAGTTTAGGGATCCTATTTCTTTCATTTATTGAGTTATTGAGATGTATTTTGCGGTTCTTTTTTGGGGGGGGACCGCACCAAGGGAGGCTCATTCAATTTCATTATACACATGTTGTGCATTGACAATAAAGGTTTGATTTGATTTGATTTGACCAGCCAAGCAAGGATGAGGGATCAAGTGGGCAATTAGCCTTGAGTCCTTGTGCAGCTGCAAGAGCCTTAGGACTGCCCCCTCCCAAATTTCCTTGGAACCTTAGTTTGTTCCCAAGGCAAGACAAACAATCTGTGTTATACAATAAAGAATACAATAAAGTATTCAGCTTGAACCCTCAGGTGTAGGTCTGATTGCTTGTGCCTAGAGGAAACTGAACGGTCTACTCTATTCCTGTGAATTATAAATTTATATGATCTTGTGTATTCTGTCTGGATATATTAGGTTATAAGCAATGATTAAAGTAGTTATGAAGTAGAAATGTATCATAGGACCATAAAGTTGGAAGGAATTGAAGGCCTTCTAGTCTAATCTCGCTCAATTATTTGTATTTTATTTATTTTATTTTATTTATTTTCTATCTCACTTTTATAATTTTTTTATAAATAAGCCAGTGAACATATCCATCACACTTTCCTCCTCCTATTTTCCCCACAACCACCCTGTGAAATGGGTTGGGCTGAGAGAGAGAGGGCTTGCATGGCTAGCTAAGGTGGGACTTGAACTCACAGCTAGAAAGCAATCACTTTAAAAAACGGTTCCAAGAAAACTGTTGGGACTTATCTAGGCAGTCACCAGGTATCAAGATGGACTCAAAGGTAATATATATTATATTTATATATAATGAAATTGTTAAAAGCTGGATCTAGCCCAATAACTCAAAGACAAACTCCAATTCTTTTCTGTAGCTTTATTATTGATCTGTTGGTACTGGAGGTCACTGACCTTGTACCTTTCTCTTTCAGGTATACATCTGGAATCATCTGTGGACCATGTGGTCGGATCTTTTGTACCCAGGAGGAGGGGCTAAGAGGTAAGGAGTGGTTATAGGGATTATGGGATATGTGGTTAGTTAACCCTTGAAGGTCCGGGTGATCAGGGAGATATAGTAGTTAGGCATTTATCATGACAAAACCCCCTCTAAATGCCTAACTGGGTACCTGGGGCGGTGTTTGCATACATACAGAGAATACACAGGTACAGGCATGAATTACAAGCAGACACGCATTTTTGACATGAGGTAAGCATGTTGTTTATGTGGTAGGGGTTTAGTGAGGATATCTGCTGTTTGCTCCTCTGTGTCACAGTGTACTGCCCTAATGAAACCTATCTCTGAAAACTGCCTGACGTGTTTGTATTTAATGTCAATGTGCCTAGAACGCTGACCTATGGCATCGGCCCTAGAGATCTCTATCGCTGCCTTGTTGTCTTCGTGGATAACTATTGGATATGAGGGTTCAGCCCAGATGTCGCAGAGCAGGTCATCGAACCATACTAAATTGTTTGCGGCCTTTGATAGGCAAACAAATTCTGCTTCCGTAGTTGATGTGGCCACCAGTTTTTGCTTTCCAGTGTACCAATGGATGGGGCAATTGTTGAGTAGTAGCACGTAGCCTGAGGTGCTTTTTCTGCACTCTATGTCCCCAGCCCAGTCAGCGTCAGCATAGCAGGTTAGCTTTGGTTTCTCGGATGTTTCTGGTTCTAGGCAGAGTAGGGCATCCGCACTGAATTTTAAGTATCTAAGTAGTCTTTTGATGGCGTTCCAGTGTGTTACCGTGGGTTTGCTTACATGCCTGGACAGCAGATTGACGGCTAAGGCGATGTCGGGCCTAGTCCAGTTGGATATGTACAGCAGTGACCCTATCGTTGATCTATACAATTTGTTGTCTGTGAAAGGTTCAGATTCCTCATACATGGTCTTCAGGAACTCAGGTTGCATGGGGGTCTCGCTGGGTTTTGCTTCGGACATGTTGCATTTGGACAGCAGCTCGATGATCTTTTCTCTCTGGGAGAGGCGGAAACCCTTGTTGGTTTTTATCACTTGAACCCCTAGGTATCTGTCAATCTTTCCAAGTGACTTTAAGGAGAAGTGGCTACCCAGGTCAGTGGCGAACTTGTCACATCTGTCCTTGTGTTTGCTGATGTACAAGATGTCGTCCACGTAAACGAGCACACCTTCGAATGTGTTGTTTTCTCTCCTCGTAAAGAAGCATTTGTCGGCTGAGGTGGCCTCGAAGCCCATGATCTGAGGGCCTTGGCCAGGCAGTCATACCACCTTTTGCCTGACTGCTTGAGCCCGTACAGGCTTTTGTTCAGCAGCCAGGTTTGGTTCTCGCCTTTGTTGTACCCGGGCGGCGCTTTGACGTATATTTCTTTATCCAGCTCGGCGTGCAAGTACGCTGTTTGTACATCGAATTGGAAGACCTCCAAGCCCAGGATGGTGGCCACCACCAGGGTGCTTTTGACGCTCTCCGCCCTGACGGTTGGCGAGTAGGTGTCTGTATAGTCTTCGGGGTATCTTTGGGCGAAACCCTGCGCGACTAGTCTTGCCTTGTATAGGACCTTGTTGTCCTCTAATGTCTTAACCCTGAACACCCATTTGGTTCCTATTGGTTTTTTGTCCTCTGGAACTTGGGCAGGTGAGTATACCTGGAGGTTCCTTAGGCTTTCCATCTCCTTCCCCATGGCAGACATCCATTTTTCTTTCTCTTCCTGGGGGAGCCCGAGGATGTCTTCATATGAGCTGGGCGTGAAATGGGTGTTGTGGATGGTCATAACGTAGTCCTCTAACTTCTTTGGTAGCTTGTTTCTGGTTTCTCTGATTGGCCTGCTGGGGGTTGGCTCGGTTTCCTGCATGTTGTCTGCCTCTTTGTCCGTCAGGTCATCTATCTTCAGTGAAGGGTGCCCTTCTTTCCAACCTTTGACGCTCGCCTTGCGATGGTTGGCTTTGTGCCCTGTGACCTCTCTGACCTCCCTTTCCCCTTGGTCATGCTCGAACGTGACCCTATTGGTTGGGATGTCATTGGAGTGTACCCTCGACCAGTTTGCGTTTTCGTGGAAACTGGCTGATCTGGAAACCACAAAACGGTTATTGTTGTCGACAAATCTGTAGCCCTTTGTGCCCGGTTCGTAACCCACGAACCTCAACCTTTTTGATAATTTCTCCCCTTTTCTTCTTAGCTGTCTGGGAATGTGGACATCAGCTGGGGCGCCAAATATGTGTAAGTGTGCAATGTTGGGCTTTCTGTTGTATAGCATCTCATATGGTGTCTTATTGATAGAGCTTGACCACAGTCTATTCAGGGTGTAATTAGCGTAGTGTAATGCCTCTGACCAGAAATGCTGCCCCATTCCAGCATCCTCCAGGGCGCATTTCATCATGGTTTGCAACATCCCGTTTTTTCTCTCTGAGACTCCATTTTGAAAGGGGGAGAAGGGTGAAGAGGTGTAATGCGCTATGCCCTGCTCCCTCAGCCACCTTGTGAATTCTTTGGCCATGAACTCTGAGCCCCTATCAGTCATTATCTGCCTTATTCTCATGTTATGTTGCATATCTACTCTTCTGTGGAATTCCTTAAACCTTTGGAACACTTCGTTTTTGTGTCTGAGGGAGTAGACATACCCGTATCTGGTGTAGTCATCCACAATCGTGAGGAAGAATCGCTTCCTATGTCCTACAGAGGGTTTCATTGGCCCTACCAAGTCCATATGCACCAATTGGAAGGGGTATTCCGTGGTTCGTTTGGATCCCCTGGGGATGGCCTTAACCTTGATCTTAGAACGCTTACAAATTGAACACTCCAAGTAGTTTTCGCAGTTCTTTACTTTGAGACCCTCGGTACATTCCGTCATTTTCTTTACAATGGGGAAGCTTATGTGTCCCAGTCTCCTGTGGAGGAGGTGGGCGCAGTTATCATGCAATGGCTTGCCGATAGATACAGACTTGTTTGTCTTCTCATGGCTACATCCTGCCTCCTGCTGCACCCCCTCTGTTTCTGGATACTTATCTATCTTGTGGTTTGTGCTGGTATCAATGCCTTCTTCCTCCCTTGCGTTGGGTGTGAAGTAGGGAAGTCCCTCGTGTATGGTTACCTTTCCTATCTCTTTCCCTTGCTTGATCAAGTGTGCCTTTCCATCTTTAAATTTTATTTCTATATTTGTGTCTCGTGTCAGCTTTGTGATGGCTAGCACGTTGTGGGGAATCTCTGGTACGTACAGTACTCCTTTTAAGTCCCCTACCTGTGTGATGTGTACGTTTCCTTTCCCCACTACTTTGACCTTGCTTTGGTTTGCCACCTTTATTTCTGAGTCTATTTCTGTGAGTGAGTCTAGCAGCTCTGGGTTACAGGTAGTGTGACTTGTGGCCCCTGAATCTAGAAGCCATGAGTTTCTCTCTATCTTGTGTTTGTCATTTGGGTCATCGTGCCTGATCCCGTACATGGAGCCAGAGTTACTGTCCCTGGAGTGGTCTCTGCGCTCGTGGTGTTTCCTGGGGTTGGGTGACCACCCTCGCCCTCTTTCCTTTGGGAACCTGCGTTCAGGTGACCTTCCCCCTCTACTGTCATGCTGTCCCCTATCCCTATGGTTCCTGGGGCAATCCTTCTTTAAGTGGTTCCTCGATCCACAAGAATAACATTCTGAGGTATCCCTGGCCCTATCCTGGAAATCCACCCTCTTTTTGGGTCTAGGGTCCCCTTTGGCTAGTTGGCGTTCCCTCCTCAGAGTGTCCTCTGCAACGAGCTGACTGGTCAGTGCGCCTAGTGTGAGGTATTGCAAGCTGAGGCTATTTGGTTGGGTCATGAAGCTGTCCCAGCTGCTATCAAGAGAGTTTATGATTATGCTTATCATGCTCTCTTCAGTGATGATTTCCCCCCTCTGCATGAGTTCTGCCCTTGCAGCATTCATCTTTAAGATGTGCTCACTCATGGGGACCCCTGCCTTATGCTTGGTGGAGTGGAACTCCCTAGATAGCCTAGTGGTAGTGGCTCTGCTTTGGCTATAAAACAGGTTACATAGTTTTTGCATAATATCATAAACAGTTAGATTGTCCTCAATAGATGGATACATAGCAGATGGAATGGAGGTTAACATGATGCAAAATGCCCTGCGATGAATGCAGTCAATTTCCAGTGACCAGGGCTTTTGGGGAGGTCTGTTAGCTAGGAACAGTGCATTCTCTCTCATGAGAGCAACTCTTAATTGTTGGCTCCATTCTGTAATATTACCCCCATCTAACTGCAATTTTGGCAAATTGGTATAATTTGCCCCAGAAATATTAGTAAGGTTACTTACTGGGGGAAGCTGTCCATGGTCCAAAATGTGATTAAACTCACAATAAGGCTTTGGGATGTCTGTGGCCATTCTGTACTTGCTTGGATCTATGTAACTTGCTTCTCTTGTTACAGGCAGGTACTGGGCATGCGTGAAGCTCATTCCGCGCTGGAGTCCATCGGGTGAGGTTCCTGTTGCTGGAGCTCCCAGGCCTAGGCCTAGGCCTGTCGGTGGGAGGCTGGACCCGCCCCCGGTGGGTCCGAAGATTCCTCCTGAAGGTGGACACCACTGCTGGATGGCCGGATCCCCGGCGAAGAAGGGCAGAAGGTGTGGGGGCGACGCGGTCGCAAGTCGAGGACTTTCGCGGGTCAGCGGCACAGCAGTAGCGGAGGTCGTAGGTCGAGGATTCCCTGCACCCAGCGGCTCGGCGGTAATGGCGGCGGCGGGGGGTCCTCCCTCGTGGTCGCTGGTCCCTGGTCGCGTGGACTGGCCTGATGGATGTCGTGGCGTTGGTGAGTAGCCGGTTCTTCTCTTCTCCCTCGGGCCTCGCGTTGTCGGTGTAGCGGGTGGTGAGTTCGAGTTCTGCGGTTGATTCTTCCTGCAGGTGGGCGGTCTTTTGTGCCGGTTGTTGGTGTGTGCGGTGTTTTTAGTTGGCTGTGACTCGGTTGCCTGGTCTTTGTTGGTTGTCCTGGCCTTCTTGTGCTTTCCAGGATTTTTCTTTGATTTATTGAGTGCCGCAGGAGGCTCGAAAGCAGAGCCTAGGGCAGCGGTGATGGTCTCGATTGCCTTTTGCAATTCGAGATCGGTAGGCGTTTTTTTCTTAGTTATTGTGATCTCTTCGTGGTCGCTTTCAGAGTCGGGCTCTTCGTAGTCGCTTTCTGAGTCCCCCTCGTCTGTTTTGGGGTTCGGGCATTTTCGCGCCAAGGGATTCAAATCCTGGCTCCCCATTGGCTGGTGCTTGTCCCAAGATGGCCGCCGGGAAGGGGGCGCGGAAATGGATTCTGCCGGCTCAGGATCATCGGGTTGGGGTGGCTTACCCTTTTTTGCTGGCTTTTCTTTCTCGGTGGTCTTTGGGGCCTCAATTGCTGCTTCTTGTTGCTCGAAGAGGCTTTGAAGGTCCGCGATGAGGTTTTCTTTGTCGCTGCTTCCCTCCATCAGTTTCAGGATGGAGAGTTTGAATTTATTCATTTTCTGTGCTGTTTCTTCTTCCGGGGCGGTGATTTCCTTGGATGGCCCCTCTTCATCTGATTGTGAGTCCAGGCTGGAGTCCTGCTCGCTTCCAGCTTCTGTCTCCTCCATGGCTGTGGCTTTGGTTGCAAGCTTCTCAGCCATCTTCTTGGTAAGAGCTCTGGTCTGTGCTCTGTTTGCTTCTTCAGGGTAGGTGTTGGGTTCAGTCATTGTCTGGAGTTATGGGCAACCGACCTCTGCTACCATTTTGTTAAAAGCTGGATCTAGCCCAATAACTCAAAGACAAACTCCAATTCTTTTCTGTAGCTTTATTATTGATCTGTTGGTACTGGAGGTCACTGACCTTGTACCTTTCTCTTTCAGGTATACATCTGGAATCATCTGTGGACCATGTGGTCGGACCTTTTGTACCCAGGAGGAGGGGCTAAGAGGTAAGGAGTGGTTATAGGGATTATGGGATATGTGGTTAGTTAACCCTTGAAGGTCCGGGTGATCAGGGAGATATAGTAGTTAGGCATTTATCATGACAGAAATGCCTTTGAGTCAGTGTTGACTCCTGCAGTTTTGTGGAAACGGTTTGCCAAGACACCCAACCGGCTTTGTGCCTAAGGCAGGAATAGAACTCACAAGACTCCTACTTTTTTTTTCTTTTTTTTAAAAAAGTATTTTTTAATTTATAAACAAACAAACAAACAATACATAATCAATCAGTCAATATATACATCTTTTGTGTCTTCTTTCTGCTTTTCCAATATTTATCATATCTTATTATCATTTCCTTTATTATAACATTTCCCCCACTTTTCTTACTTCTCTATTAATACATTTATGAATAATACATTTATTTATTAAACTATCTTTTAATTTTATTAAGAATTAGACAACCATTTTATCCCCACACAACCTTCAACCCCCCCTTCTCCACCCCCACCCCCGACTTCCCAGAGCAAAAACAGGGTATAGCATTAAACAAATATAAGCTAAAATATACTAACTTACTACAAGATTCAAAACCCCCTCACACTCTTTAACTCCTCTTTTAAAAATTGTTCATCAGCCTCCCCTTTTAAAATTCTAATTTAAACATTATAAAACTTTCTTTAAAGCATATCTTTTAAGAAGAAAAAAAATATTATTTTATATCCATTCAATTTTAAATTAACCATTTTAATACTTCAGTAAGTTTTTTTTAAACACTTCAATAGAATATTCTTCAAAATATAACCTTAAAAATACTATTAATCCATTGAGTTAAATTATTTCTAACTCTTGAGTTCATCCTTCAAAATATCTGTTTCAAAACTTTCAGAAAGTTATCAATTAAGTTTAAAATTAACCATTTTAATTCCTTGATAATTTTTTAAAAAGCCATCCATTTTTAGTTAAACATTTTTATTTTAAACTTAAAAAATACTAATTTCAGTAGACTTTTCAAATTTAGTATTAAAATCCTCCCCAATAGAAACTAATCTTCAATTCTTCCTTTCTTTCTATATTTTAGTAATTTTTTTTTAAAACACTTCAATAGAATATTTTCACAATATAACCTTAAAAATACTATTAATCCATTGAGTTAAATTATTTCTAACTCTTGAGTTCATCCTTCAAAATATCTGTTTCAAAACTTTCAGAAAGTTATCAATTAAGTTTAAAGTTAACCATTTTAATACCTTGATAATTTTTTAAAAAGCTATCCATTTTTAGTTAAACATTTTTACTTAAACTTAAAAAATACTAATTTCAATAGACTTCAAATTTAGTATTAAAATCCTCCCCAAAAGAAACTAATCTTCAATTCTTCCTTTCTATATTTTTTCCAGTCCTTCTTCTGCAATAGTACTTTCTTCAACATTGCTCCTCCCCCTGCTTTTATTTTTGAAAATTTTTGAATATAGATTTGAGGCTGATGCATCTTTGGAAATTGTTCTCTTCTAAAAGTTATCTCCTTCAATTCAAAACCTCCATTTCGACTCTTCCTGCTTATATAATCAGTCACTTCCTTCCTTGAAACAGTCTGCGGGAAAGAGTCTATTTGCTGCTTTCCAGTTAACTGCATAGAAGCTTCTGCCAAAACCTCTGTTTTCAGTGTGCCAACTTCCATCGTGATCCTGACAGCTTCTTTTCCCTGCTCCAAAGTCGAAATAAATTGATTTTCTTCCTCTTTTCCAGCCAGCAAAACATGGTTGTTCTCCAGATTATAATTTTGAATAGTCCTTTCAATTGATTCCAATATAGCAGAAGTATAGAAATTTAAAAGTTCTTGTAAAACCTTTACAGTCATAACTTGTGAATTTGCTGGCTCATATAGTAATGATCCTCCATCCTCGATGTCAGCCATAGTTCAATTTCCACTTTAAATTTATTCAGCTATCAGGTCAATAAATCCAATAATTTTCACACAATTTAGAAGTATAAAGTAGTTAGAGTCAATACCATAGTCTTTTTCATTTCACTAGCACTTTAAATCCTTTTTCTTACCGGGTAATCCAGTAGCTTTTACAATGTTGCAGCTTTAATGATCACTTTCACTTATAGGTTTCGTTTTGCCGCCCTTAAGCGCCATCTTTTTTTCTTTGTTTTAAACGGAGTTAAAGTTTAATACTTGCATTTTCTGTTCTCCTGATTTTGCTCTGCCAGCATCCAGATTCAAATTTTCTCATAATCCTTAAAATTGCACTGCTGGTGTGGTTGCGACCCCTTGTTCTGCATAAAGCAGAATCGTCCCGGATCCGGAGCACCGAAGGGCTTTCAGGGAGCTCTCACCCTGCAAGCCCCAAGCTTAAAAAAAAGGCTGGGGGTCTAGGGGAGCTCTACCCAGACCCTTCTGCTCTTCTCTCCCCCTTTTTTCCTGGGGGAGAGTTTCAAGCTGCTAGAACAGCTGATTTTCGCTGTTCTAGCGGCAAACTGAATCACGGAGCTGGAGCTCCTGAAGGAGCATTTGTTCGGGGAAAGCGGAGCCACCGGAAGTCCAAGACTCCTGCTTTTTAACCCCTACCCCAACCCAGCTCTAGAAAGAGTGCAGAGAAGAGTAACCAAGATGATTAGGTGACTGGACACCAAAACATATAACGAACAATTGCAGTAACTGGGTACGTCTAGTTTAATGGAAAGAAGGAGTAGGAGGGACACGATAGCAGTCTTCCAGTATTTGAGGGGCTGCCACAAAGGAGAGGGGATCAACCAATTCTCCAAAGCACCCGAAGGCAGGACAAGAAGCAACGGATGGAAAGTAATCAAGGAGAGAAACAACCAGAAATTAAGAGAAATTCCTGACAGTGAGAACAATGAATCAATGGAACGACTTGTGTCCAGAAGTTGTGGGTGTTCCATTGGAGGTTTTTAAGAAGAGATTGCACAACCACTTGTCTGAAATGACATAGGGCCGTGATGGCGAACCACAGGTGGCACTTGGAGCCATATTGGTGGGCATGCAAGTGTTGTCCTAGCTCAGCTCCAGCGTGCATGCACATGCCAACCAGCTGATTTTTGGACCTTCTGAGCCCACCGTAAGTCAGGAAACAGGTTGTTTCTGGTCTCCGGAGGGCCTCCGGGGAGGGTGGGGAAGGCCGTTTTCACCCTCCCCAGGCTCCAAGAAAACCTCTGGAGCCTGGGGAGGGCGAAAAACAGACCTACCAGGCCCACCATTCCATCACGTGCCAAAAGCGGGGTGGTGGTGGTGGTCACGTACGCATGCAGGGGGGTGCATTGAATTATGGGTATGGGCACGTGCACGTGACCCCCCCCAACTCCCCACGCTTTTGGCACGTGATGGCAAAAAGGTTAGCCATCACTGACATAGGGTCTCCTATAACAACCTATAGAGGGTTGGAATGGAAGATCTCCAAGGTCCCTTCCCTTCCCCAACAACTCTGTTGTTCCGTTATACTGTTATTCTGTTACTACACCAAACTGGATCTCAGGTGGCAGCTAAGTATTTTATTTGCTGCCCATCAGATGTTCAGGAAAAAATCCTTTGCTTCCCTGAAACCTATCCTATACCCTTAATCAGCTGGGGTGGGCTGATCCAATAGGCCCAAGCTCCCTGGGGTGGGGAGTAGGGGGAATCACCAGCAAGCCCAAAAGCAATCAGAGAGCGATCCAGCCATGATAGATCACGGTACCGTCCCTCAGACTACATTGCAAATGCCCCGAGACAAAAACCAGAGCGAAAGTGAGATAAGTGGAATGCTCTGTCAGACAAAAGAAAATATTATTAGCAAGAGTATAGATCAGCTTGGTAGAAATAATTGATAAATTTTCTTTCACATCCCAAATTCTGATTGCCTGAAAAATTGGCAGATTATTCAACCCTCAGAATAAGAAGCTTAACTTAACTCAACCAAACCCTAACTCGATCACTTAAATGTGAGGCTGCTGATTGACAGCAACCCTTGTCAGGGAAAGACAGGCGATTTGTAGCTAGGCCGCGAAATTTGGGAGTCAGCCAGCCTCCAGGATCAAGAGCAGTCTAACTCAGGGAGCTGTTTTCTTTCCTGTCGGTCCACTTTCCTTCTTCATTCTCCTGGCTATGTATGGCAAGACCCCAGTCGGCAAACTGAAGTTCCTCATCGCATAAACCAGAAGGCAAGAGAAGAAGGGAGAAAGTTTGCTGGAAGCCCCTGGGAATCAGATGAGGTAGCAGCAGGGAAGGGAAGAACTGATGAGAAACTGAAGCTATGCTGTCTTTGTTTCATTGTCTGAGAAAGAAACAACTTCAGAGGAGCTGACTATAAGCAAGGGTAAGGATTTTCTTTTCCCAAATCAACCAATTACCGTTTAATAACTATAGTTACTTGCTAGTAAGGCAAACAAGATGATACGTATAACCAACCTGGTAAAAGCGGACGTAAATTTTGTCTTTCCCAAGAGAGACATCCTGTGATCCCAGAGCAATAAAACAGCTTCAAAGCACTCTCAGTTGAGGTAAAAAAAACATTTCCCATACAGTATCTTCCCTCCTTTTAAAGGAGCAGACCTCCCGCATTCTAGAAAGTACTCCCGCTGCTGGGCCCCGGCCCTCCCAACCCACTCTTGCCTTCTCTCCTACCTTCTACAGAGAGTCATGTTCTCTGGCAAATTTTGTCATCTGCCTTAACCCAGCTGACATCTCCCAGATCTCTGAGGGCAACTCAGTTCTCCAACTCCCTCCAATGTACTCTAGGTCATATGTGACATCACAATTGCAGACTGCATTCATCCCAAGCAGGGCCAGCGATGGAAGTGTGGAAGTGGCCCTGAAGGCAGCGGCTGCATCTGACCAATTCTGCCCACAAAGCTAGTCAGATGCTTTCCTGTTCTTCAGAAAACCAAGGAAATTTCTGTCCTTGACGGTCTTAGGCATAATTCTTTTCATTCATTCCACACCCCAGGAAAATTTTTTACCACTATTACCCATCAAAGAAGTGAAAGTAGCAAAAGGAAAATCCAAAGAAAATTTAGATCCTTACTCCTTACATAAATAAGGAAATTTTTCCTTCATGGGTAAAAAATTTAGCCAAAGCAGTTCCTGAAACAACAAAAAAATTAACAGAGCAAGTGCAAAATGCCCCTATGGAGATTCTCTGTCACGCAGGTCACGAAAAAGTAAGAAAAAAGGCAACTGGACTTTCTTATTTCCTTGAGGACATTCTTATCCAAGAAGCATCTTCAGTCCTCTGGTAGTTCCCCTATGCTACTTGAGGTTTGAAAGAAACTTGGTGGGATGAAACCCATGAATGGAATATGCAACTAGAGGAATTTAAATTGTTTAAAAGAAACAGACCTAATAAAAGAGGAGGTGGTGCTGAGATATATATAAGAAATTACTACATCTCTACAGAAAGACAGCAGAATAATGATGAAAACCACCTTGAATGCATTTGGGTCAATATAAATGGGGGAGAATGACATCGCCACGGTGTATACTACAGGCCGCCAATCAAACAGAGGAAATAGATGAATTTTTTGCTAGTCAGTTAACTAAGATATGTGGGAAGCACATCAGAATAGTAGCGGGGGACTTTAACTACCCCGACATCAAACTTGAGACAAACTCTCCACCAAGCGGAAGATCCAGCAGGTTCCTGACAAAGTTAGCAGACAACTTTGGCTCCCAAAAAGTAGAGAAGAGAACTGGGGGATCAGCCATATTCGATTTAATTCGCAATTAGTTCAAGATGAAACGATAGAAGATTGAAGTTACAGGAACCAAGTGGGGTGGGGGTGGGGGAAACAATCATGCAATATTGGAATTCAACATTATGCAAGCACAAGCAATAGAACAAAGTCAAACTGTCTCGGACTTTAAAAGAGCTGATTTCAATAAACTTAGAGAGAGCTTGGGAGGGTCTTTGAGGAGTCTGCGGATGAGACTCCTCAAGGGGAAAACAATCCAAGAAGGCCATGAAACTTTGTAAAGCGAGATTATAAAAGCCATTCTAGCACAATTCCAACAAAGAAGAAAAATAAGAGATTTTAAAAGAAACCAGCACAGCTGCACAAAAAAGTTTCGATAAATTGAAAGACAAAAAGGATAAGTATAAAAAGCGGAAAGAGGGACACATAGTAACTAAGAATATCAGTAAATAGCCTGGGCCTGCAAATATGAAGTCAGGAAAACTAAGGTTCCAAACGAATTAAGGCTTGCAACAAAAGTCAGAAATAACAAAAAAAGAAATTTATAAATCGAGGGCATTTGCTGATGGTCCTCTTATATTTCTGTAAGATGCAAAAAATAACAGAAAATTTGTTGTGGAAATTAAAAGAGTTTGGGAATTTAGAGGGTTTGAAAATAAACAAAGAGAAAACAATAATATCGATTAAGAACATGTCATCACAGGACGGCAATACATTGAGTAAAAAGTTGGGTTTTAAGGTCAAGAAAAAGGTAAAATACCTTGTTTTAGGGTCAGGGTCAGGGTCAGGGTCTAGGGTCTAGGGTGAGGGTGAGGGTGAGGGTGAGGGTTAGGGGTTAGGGGTTAGGGGTTAGGGGTTAGGGTGAGGGTTAGGGGTTAGGGGTTAGGGGTTAGGGGTTAGGGGTTAGGGGTGAGGGTGAGGGTGAGGGTTAGGGTGAGAGTGAGACTCAACCCTTCCAAGACTGAGTGGCTGTGGATGCCGGCATCCTGGGATCTGGACGTTCCATCTTTAGCGATCGGGGGAGAGACCCTTACTCCCTCTGATAGGGTCCGCAACTTGGGGGTCCTCCTGGATTCTCGGCTGTCCTTGGATGATCATCTGACGGCCGTAACCAGGGGGGCCTTCGCACAGGTGCGTCTTGTGCGCCAGTTGCACCCTTTTATAGACTGTGATGCCCTCGCCACGGTCACTCACGCCCTCGTTACTTCTAGGTTGGACTACTGTAACACCCTCTACATGGGGCTGCCCTTGGGATGCGTCCGGAGGCTCCAGCTAATCCAGAATGCAGCTGTGCGGGTAATTACGCGGGCTTCTCGATACTCCCGTGTAACACCTCTCCTGCGTGAGCCGCACCGGCTGCTGGTGGCGTTCCGGATTCGTTTCAAAGTGCTGGTGCTTACCTATAAAGCCCTTCACGGCTTAGGCCCGGGATACTTACAGGACCATTTCCCGCCGCTCTCCCATCGTCCCGTGCGCTGTCACACAGCGGGCCTCCTCAGGGTGCCGTCGACCAAACAATGTCGGCTGACGGCCCCCAGGATTAGAGCATTCTCTGTGGGAGCCCGGACCCTCTGGAACGGATTGCCCACCGTGCTCAGGACAGCCCCCGACCTCTTTTCCTTCCATCGCAAGCCGAAGACGTGGCTCTTCCGTCAACTCAACCGATCCGTTTTGGTGTACACTGTTATAATTTTAAACTGTTTTAATTGGGGTGCTGATTTTAATTTTATTTTGTTGTGATTTGTATCTGAAATTGTCATTTTGTAAGCCGCCTTGAGTCCCTCGGGAGAAAGGCGGCATATAAATTGCAATAATAAATAAATAAAATAAATTATATTACAGCAGCGTTGCGCTGGCCCTGCAAGTCTATAGTACTAAATAGTTACGGTGTTCTATCGTAGACGGAAGGAGGTCATCTATCGTCGTTCCACCTTGTTTTTCCGTAAGATCCTGAGGAAACGGAGTCTCCGTTGAGCCTTCTCGACTACCCGGAGCATATTATTTTTCCAGGCGAGATCATCACTAAGATGGAGTCCCAGGAATTTGAAAGAGGAGACCCTCTTCTCCACACAGCCTACCACCACGATAAAGTAATATCTCGATAGCTTCAAAGCTATTGCTAAGGGACAAAAAACATCGCCCTCCTGTGGCCCAAGCAGATATAGCAGCCACAAAAAAAAAGAAAAAAAAACCTTTTTAATAGCATTCAAAGATTATTATTCTGTATCTTTATTATTAAAAGCCTTATTAATATACATAGAGCAACGGGAGGCCCAGGAGCTCCATAACAGGCACAAAAGAAAGAATCCTGCTTCAAAAGCCTTAACCTGAGGTCCAAAGGTCTACAACGGCCTCCACGCTAAGGTTGACAGAAAACAGCGCCATCGTGCGGTCCAAGCAGGGATCGCAGCAACCAAAAGAAAGAAACTTTTTAAATGGAATTTTAGGGTTGTTATTCTTTATTATTAAAACTTTATTAATATCAATGGGCCATCACAGGCCTCCTTAACTCCGGTTAAGGCTTTTGAAGCGGGATTTCTTTTCCAGTTCCTGTGTTGAAGCAAAGGGGCCTCCCGTTGTTTTAATAAATATTAATAAGACGTTAACAATAAAGATACAGGATAATAACCTTAAAATCCCATGAAAAGGGTTTCTTTTTGCAGCCGCAGTACCTGTTTTGGCCACAGGAGGGCACAGTTTTCCGTCTCATGACTTCAAAGTTATCGCTAAGGTGCAGAAAATTGTGCCCTCGTGTGGTCAAAACAGGTACTGCGGCCGCAAAAAGAAATAAACCTTTTCGATGGCATTTTAAGATTCTTCTGTGCCCGTTCCGCAACCCTGGAAAAAACAGTGCCCTCCTGTGGTCCAAGAAGGAATAGCAGCCACAAAAAAAAGAAAAAAACCCTTTATAATAGCATTTAAAGATTATTATTGTGTATAAGAGGGAAAAAGAAAGAATCTTGCTTCAAAAGTCTTAACCTGTGGTCAAAAGATCTACAACGGCCTCCACGCTAACGTTGACAGAAAACAGCGCCATCGTGCGGTCCAAGCACGGATCACAGCAACCAAAAGAAAGAAACTTTTTAAATGGAGTTTTAGGATTGTTATGCTATTCCTTGTTGGACCACAGGAGGGCACTGTTTTGTCCAGGGTTGCGGAACGGGCACAGAAGAATCTTAAAATGGCATCGAAAAGGTTTATTTGTTTTTGCGGCCGCGATACCTGTTTTGGCCACACGAGGGCACAGTTTTCCGTCCCGTGAGTTCAAAGTTATCGCTAAGGTGCAGAAAATTGTGCCCTCCTGTGGTCAAAGCAGGTATCGCAGCCACAAAAAGAAAAATCTTTTCAATGACATTTTAAGATTGTTAATGGTACGTATTGAAGTTATTCTTCCGTGCCAGTTCCGCAACCCTGGAGAAAACAGTGCCATCCAGTGGTCCAAGAGGGAATAGCAGGTAGAAAAAGCACGGTTGCCGATTTTTTCTGTAGCAGCGCTTCTCGGAGCGACCTTCCCAGCGTCAGCGCAAGTTCCCGTCCGTCTCCTGTCCAACCCCCATCGCCGTTGGAAAAAAACGACCTTTCAATTTTCATTTTTACTTTTTCAGGGCTGCTCTTTTACCCTTTACCTTTATTCCAACCTTTCTTCTCCCCTTCTTTTCCTTCCTGTCCTCCTATTTCCTTCGTTCTTCCTTTGTTCTTCCTCTCCTTCTCTTTCCTACTTCCCCTTCCCTTCCCCCACTCCTCTACTCCTCTTTCCCCTCCCTTTTCTTTCTCTCCTTTCCCCTTTCTTCTTTCTCCTGTTCTCTCCTGTCCTCTGTTCTCCCTTCCCCTCTCTCCTGTTGTTTCCCTTTCCAGTTCAATCCTTTAGGGTTTAGGGTTTAGGGTTTAGGGTTTAGGGTTTAGGGTTAGGGTTTCGTTTTGTCTCGTTTCCTGACTTCCGGTGGGACCGGAATCCGTTGGCCAGCATGTGCATGCACGCTGGAGTTGAGCTAGGGCAACACTCGCATGCCCACCAATATGGCTCCGCATGCCACAGGTTCACCATCACGGGACTAGAGCTTCCCATCTCCTCCCAAGGGAAGGGAAAGGAGGCACGGGGCAGGCAAGCCTGCAGGCTCCGGCACCCGTTCTCAGGACCTTTAGTTATCGCTTAGAGCTCTTCGCAGGTAACCCCGGCCTGCATTTTATGGAAAGAAGCTGGGGAGGGGAGCTTTTGTGCAGGGCTGTTGACACCACTGGGTGATGCGAAAAATCAAAATCCAAGGGAAACCATTAGAATGTTGTTGTTGTTGTGTGTGTGCTTATCTACATATACCCAGCTAGTTTAGAGACATAATACCATACAACTTTTGACAATAAAGTTTCAGCAAATAGAAACTTCTGGCTCAATGATTCCAACAGTTTAGGAAGCCTTTGACGGAGGAGCATTCGGGCGAAAGCTCAATGGATGGAGAATGGAGCCGGAAGCCCTGCCGTGTTGCAGTTTGAAGCACCCGTGGGTGTGTGCAGAGATTAATCCACTCCGTTGGGAGAAAGAGTGCCTGTTTGGTGGATAGGAGAGTCTTGGGGCCTCTCGGTAGAGGTAGGCCGGTTGTGTTGCTTTTTGGAAGTAGTCTGACTCTTGTTAAGAAGGACTGCAGTTTTTCGCAATCAAGTTGTCACACTTTAAAAAGAAATAATAAGTGCAAATTTTATATCCTGAATTGGAAACACGCATCTTATGATTAGTTACTTTAATAGGGAGATTATAAATTAAAAATACTATACACGTGTGAAATGTATGTTAGTCTATTTAAGACTAAGGATGAGAGCAGGGCCCGAGGGATCAAGCCAGGGAGGCATTTCCACATGCCCCGATCAGCTCTCTCCTCCTTCTCTCCTCTCACAGACCCCTACGACCAAGCAACGATCGCCAAGGAGGAGGGGAAAGAAGAGGAGCCCGAGCCCTTTCAGAAGATCGGTCCAAGTACGATCGACGGAGTTTGCAACTTAAGTCATTCACTAGCTTTCAGTGTTTCAGAGCTGAGGTTTCAGGCCCAAGCCAGGGATGGAGCGTTTCTCGCACAGGCAGGAAGCTCTCACTAGTCCAACAGAAAGAGGACATTCTTTGCCTGTGCGGGACCCGGACTCCATTCCTCTGGGCACGGCCGGTGACAAGTCGGAAAATCTTCCTCGGATGTATCTTTCACCGGGGTTTGTTTAAGGAGCACCGCTAGCAACCGCTAGGTTTTCCAAGGCGTAGCAGGCAGAATAACTCCCAGGATGCCCGAAAGCTGCTCGGTATCAGGTCTGCTCGTCGGTCCATCCGTCCCACGACTATCGGCACTGACCGGCTGCAGGGCTCTGAACATCCGTTCAAGCAGAGGGGTTTTTCCCAGCCCTTCCCTGGAAACGCAGGGGTGAACCCGGACCTTTTGCACGCAAAGCAACAGCTCGAACTCGGACTGTGGCCATCCGTCAGGAGACAAGCCACCTGCTTGCAAATAGCACTCCTAAGTAAACCAAAAAATTAATCTTCCATGTTTGACATAGAGAAGAAACAAACACGGTCGAGTCGGGGAATTATAAAATTATTCTTGCTTAACGTTACATACTTTTATAAGCATCTGGTTAAAACAATCCAATTTGGCCAAAGTATTTAGATGTAAATACTTTATTGCAACGAGAAGGAATTAAGCACACGTTATTTATAATTTATAATTTATAATTATATTCAGACCTAGGAAAAACATTCCACTTGCATGTCTCGTGACTTAATTTTAGAATTCACAAAGAGCTGTTCATTAAAGGGGAAGATATTGTCTAAGTATTGTCCTCTGGGATAAAAAAAAGTACGTTACCATGTTTTCTTCGGGAATAGGGTGAAATTGAGGGTGGGGAGCGATATTAAAACTAGAAATTGATCACGATCTGAGATGATAACTACCCCTCGTAAGCGCTGATGAGAGCGCGACTTGGCCTTTGCTGTCTGCGACGGTTTATACCGCCTACTCCCAAACGCTCCTTCTGCAAAAAGAAGTCTAGACTCTGTAGCAGCCGTGTCTTTTCAGCCTCTCTCCAGGAAAGAGAGCTGGGGCAAAACAGAGGAAACAGTTACCATGAAGGTGGGCGCCCAGGGCCCCCTCGGTCAAGAAAACTTGGAACTCATCTCACGAGGTCACGTGGGAAATATCTAGCCTGCTATGCTCTGAATTGAGATCCACGTTTGGGTCAAGGGTTTTTGGGAAAACCTTTTCTCCTTCTGAAAATTGTTTTCTTATTTTGTAGAAACAGGCAACTATACCTGTGAATTCCGTGGCAAGCAGTTCAAGTACTCCACGCCATCCCAGGAACACGCGGCCCTTCACGCACCAATCCACGAGTATCCAGCGGCGACACAGCAACCGGGGAGACCCCGGGATCCAGGATCTTTCAAGGCAGAGGCCAATCGCACCTCTAAAGCGATCACGAGGGACAGCCCAGTACCGGCATATCTCCCTGATAGCTGTCCTTTGGGGATATACTTTGAGAGAAGGAGTTGTTCATATTTCAGTGCAAATAGCCAGGCCAGATTGCCTATAATTGTTAATACTATCTTAAAGTGTAAATAAAATTATACCTGTATTTTGCAGTTTACACCTTTTTGACAATGTAGATTTTTCAGCTGGACCCATCAGCTGCTTACGGCTTCTATAAGATACCGTAGCTGTTTCTTCTCCGTAAATTGAAATATTCAAAAGCGCGGGAACCCCATTCGCTTACCGGTTGCAGCCATCCCCTTCCAAGGACCGGCCCCTCGGTCCCATTCTCCTCCCCGCACCCGTCCCTAGTCAGAGGGACCGCCTCTGTCCTCCACCACCTCTTCCGCTAGGCCACCCGGGCTCCTTTGCCCTCCGAATGTGCAGCGGCAGTCTTGACACTCTTACTCAGTTAAAGCCTGCTCGGATCTTGCTTTCCATTGGACCGGTTGAAAGCCCAAGAAGTAGGACAGGAAAGCCTCCTTCAGCTCAAGCATCTATCCCTCATCGCCCCAGGCAGCACGTAGCCTCACGACAAACAGTCCCCTCCATCGTCCCCCCTTTCAGTCCATTGAGGTCGGTGGCCATCCCCTCGTCCCCACGGAAGCCGATTCTGCACGTTAACGCTAATTTCTTGAGGTAAGACTTTCTTTGGCCTGTCCTGATCCGTTAGGACTGCTGTTTTGAGGGGGAGAATGGCATCCTCCCCTTCACGTCTGCACCTCAGCATGTGGCTCTTTTTGTAAGACGAATAGCCCCAGTCTTGTAATCTGGGGGTTTTGCAGGCAAGTGCTGTTGCAGAGGCTTCGTAGGGGAATCGCCGGTGTCAAATTCAACGCATCCTTCTGTCTTCTTACGCTGCGGAGAAGATTGCCTGTAGCCTGCTGATAAGACGACTGTCTTATCAGGGAGACGAACGGCATATACTGTAATTTTTGGAGTATAAGATGCTCTGGACTATAAGATGCACCTACCTTTTTTGGCGAGGAAAACAAGAAAAAGAAATCTGCCTCTGCCTCCCAGCAATTTTGCCTCGTTACAGCAAAATAGGCTGCTTTACTTTCATTTTTATTTTCAGCATAGCTTGAGTAGCACAAAAAAATAAAAAAAAATAAAAAAAAATTGTTCCCAGCCATTTACCTCTTTGCAGCAAGCAGCAGAGGCCAGGCCAAACAGCTGAGAGTCGGGCTGCCGATCCAATCAACTCGTGCTAATTAGGCTGTGCTGAAGGTGAAATGGGCTGTTTCTTGTTGCTTGCTGCAAGGAGGTAAATCGCTGGGAGGCAGAG
Source organism: Pituophis catenifer annectens (assembly GCF_029215685.1). Lineage (NCBI taxonomy): Eukaryota > Metazoa > Chordata > Lepidosauria > Squamata > Colubridae > Pituophis > Pituophis catenifer. The sequence continues at coordinate 84,612,738 of NW_027256888.1, forward strand.
GTCAAAGGTCAAAGGTCAAAGGTTAAGGGTCAGGGGTGTCAAAGGTCGGGTTAGGGGTTAGAGTTTAGGGTTTAGGGTTAGGGTTAGGGTTCTCCACACAGCCTACCACCACGATAAAGTAATATCTCGATACCTTCAAAGCTATTGCTAAGGGACAGAAAACAGTGCCCTCCTGTGGCCCAAGCAGATATAGCAGCCAGAAAAAAAAACCTTTTTAATAGCATTTAAAGATTATTGTTCTGTCTCTTTATTATTAAAAGCCTTATTAATATTCATAGAGCAACGGGAGGCCCAGGAGCTCCATAACAGGCACAAAAGAAAGAATGTTGCTTCAAAAACCTTCACCTGTGGCCAAAAGGTCTACAACGGCCTCCACGCTAACGTTGACAGAAAACAGCGGCATCGTGCGGTCCAAGCAGGGATCGCAGCAACCAAAAGAAAGAAACTTTTTAAATGGAATTTTAGGGTTGTTATTCTTTATTATTAAAACTTTATTAATATCAATGGGCCATCACAGGCCTCCTTAACTCCGGTTAAGGCTTTTGAAGCGAGATTTCTTTTCCAGTTCCTGTGTTGCAGCAAAGGGGCCTCCCGTTGCTTTAATAAATATTAATAAGACGTTAAAAATAAAGGTACAGGATAATAACCTTAAAATCCCATGAAAAGGGTTTCTTTTTGCAGCCGCAGTACCTGTTTTGGCCACAGGAGGGCACAGTTTTCCGTGCCATGACTTCAAAGTTATCGCTAAGGTGCAGAAAATTGTGCCCTCCTGTGGTCAAAGCAGGTATCGCAGCCGCAAAAAGAAAGAAACCTTTTGGATGACATTTTAAGATTCTTCTGTGCCAGCTCCGCAACCCTGGAGAAAACAGTGCCCTCCTGTGGTCCAAGAAGGAATAGCAGGCAGAAAAAGCACGGTCGCCGATTTTTTCTGTAGCAGCGCTTCTCGGAGCGACCTTCCCAGCGTCAGCGCAAGTTCCCGTCCGTCTCCTGTCCAACCCCCATCGCCGTTGGGAAAAAACGACCTTTCAATTTTCATTTTTACTTTTTCAGGGCTGCTCTGGGTAAACCTTTACCTTTACTCCAACCTTTCTTCTCCCCTTCTGTTCGTTCCTCTCTCTCCTCCTCCTTCCTTTGTTTTTCCTAAGGGTCCAAGCAGGGATCGCAGCAACCAAAAGAAAGAAACTTTCTAAATGGAGTTTTAGCGTTGTTATTCTTTATTATTAAAACTTTATTAATATCAATAGGCCATCACAGGCCT
>NW_027256888.1:84631495-84635573 GCF_029215685.1 Pituophis catenifer annectens
GTTAGGGTTAGGGTTAGGGTTAGGGTTAGGGTTAGGGTTAGGGTTAGGGTTAGGGTTAGGGTTAGGGTTAGGGTTAGGGTTAGGGTTAGGGTTAGGGTTAGGGTTAGGGTTAGGGTTAGGGTTAGGGTTAGGGTTAGGGTTAGGGTTAGGGTTAGGGTTAGGGTTAGGGTTAGGGTTAGGGTTAGGGTTAGGGTTAGGGTTAGGGTTAGGGTTAGGGTTAGGGTTAGGGTTAGGGTTAGGGTTAGGGTTAGGGTTAGGGTTAGGGTTAGGGTTAGGGTTAGGGTTAGGGTTAGGGTTAGGGTTAGGGTTAGGGTTAGGGTTAGGGTTAGGGTTAGGGTTAGGGTTAGGGTTAGGGTTAGGGTTAGGGTTAGGGTTAGGGTTAGGGTTAGGGTTAGGGTTAGGGTTAGGGTTAGGGTTAGGGTTAGGGTTAGGGTTAGGGTTAGGGTTAGGGTTAGGGTTAGGGTTAGGGTTAGGGTTAGGGTTAGGGTTAGGGTTAGGGTTAGGGTTAGGGTTAGGGTTAGGGTTAGGGTTAGGGTTAGGGTTAGGGTTAGGGTTAGGGTTAGGGTTAGGGTTAGGGTTAGGGTTAGGGTTAGGGTTAGGGTTAGGGTTAGGGTTAGGGTTAGGGTTAGGGTTAGGGTTAGGGTTAGGGTTAGGGTTAGGGTTAGGGTTAGGGTTAGGGTTAGGGTTAGGGTTAGGGTTAGGGTTAGGGTTAGGGTTAGGGTTAGGGTTAGGGTTAGGGTTAGGGTTAGGGTTAGGGTTAGGGTTAGGGTTAGGGTTAGGGTTAGGGTTAGGGTTAGGGTTAGGGTTAGGGTTAGGGTTAGGGTTAGGGTTAGGGTTAGGGTTAGGGTTAGGGTTAGGGTTAGGGTTAGGGTTAGGGTTAGGGTTAGGGTTAGGGTTAGGGTTAGGGTTAGGGTTAGGGTTAGGGTTAGGGTTAGGGTTAGGGTTAGGGTTAGGGTTAGGGTTAGGGTTAGGGTTAGGGTTAGGGTTAGGGTTAGGGTTAGGGTTAGGGTTAGGGTTAGGGTTAGGGTTAGGGATTAGGGTTAGGGTTAGGGTTAGGGTTAGGGTTAGGGTTAGGGTTAGGGTTAGGGTTAGGGTTAGGGTTAGGGTTAGGGTTAGGGTTAGGGTTAGGGTTAGGGTTAGGGTTAGGGTTAGGGTTAGGGTTAGGGTTAGGGTTAGGGTTAGGGTTAGGGTTAGGGTTAGGGTTAGGGTTAGGGTTAGGGTTAGGGTTAGGGTTAGGGTTAGGGTTAGGGTTAGGGTTAGGGTTAGGGTTAGGGTTAGGGTTAGGGTTAGGGTTAGGGTTAGGGTTAGGGTTAGGGTTAGGGTTAGGGTTAGGGTTAGGGTTAGGGTTAGGGTTAGGGTTAGGGTTAGGGTTAGGGTTAGGGTTAGGGTTAGGGTTAGGGTTAGGGTTAGGGTTAGGGTTAGGGTTAGGGTTAGGGTTAGGGTTAGGGTTAGGGTTAGGGTTAGGGTTAGGGTTAGGGTTAGGGTTAGGGTTAGGGTTAGGGTTAGGGTTAGGGTTAGGGTTAGGGTTAGGGTTAGGGTTAGGGTTAGGGTTAGGGTTAGGGTTAGGGTTAGGGTTAGGGTTAGGGTTAGGGTTAGGGTTAGGGTTAGGGTTAGGGTTAGGGTTAGGGTTAGGGTTAGGGTTAGGGTTAGGGTTAGGGTTAGGGTTAGGGTTAGGGTTAGGGTTAGGGTTAGGGTTAGGGTTAGGGTTAGGGTTAGGGTTAGGGTTAGGGTTAGGGTTAGGGTTAGGGTTAGGGTTAGGGTTAGGGTTAGGGTTAGGGTTAGGGTTAGGGTTAGGGTTAGGGTTAGGGTTAGGGTTAGGGTTAGGGTTAGGGTTAGGGTTAGGGTTAGGGTTAGGGTTAGGGTTAGGGTTAGGGTTAGGGTTAGGGTTAGGGTTAGGGTTAGGGTTAGGGTTAGGGTTAGGGTTAGGGTTAGGGTTAGGGTTAGGGTTAGGGTTAGGGTTAGGGTTAGGGTTAGGGTTAGGGTTAGGGTTAGGGTTAGGGTTAGGGTTAGGGTTAGGGTTAGGGTTAGGGTTAGGGTTAGGGTTAGGGTTAGGGTTAGGGTTAGGGTTAGGGTTAGGGTTAGGGTTAGGGTTAGGGTTAGGGTTAGGGTTAGGGTTAGGGTTAGGGTTAGGGTTAGGGTTAGGGTTAGGGTTAGGGTTAGGGTTAGGGTTAGGGTTAGGGTTAGGGTTAGGGTTAGGGTTAGGGTTAGGGTTAGGGTTAGGGTTAGGGTTAGGGTTAGGGTTAGGGTTAGGGTTAGGGTTAGGGTTAGGGTTAGGGTTAGGGTTAGGGTTAGGGTTAGGGTTAGGGTTAGGGTTAGGGTTAGGGTTAGGGTTAGGGTTAGGGTTAGGGTTAGGGTTAGGGTTAGGGTTAGGGTTAGGGTTAGGGTTAGGGTTAGGGTTAGGGTTAGGGTTAGGGTTAGGGTTAGGGTTAGGGTTAGGGTTAGGGTTAGGGTTAGGGTTAGGGTTAGGGTTAGGGTTAGGGTTAGGGTTAGGGTTAGGGTTAGGGTTAGGGTTAGGGTTAGGGTTAGGGTTAGGGTTAGGGTTAGGGTTAGGGTTAGGGTTAGGGTTAGGGTTAGGGTTAGGGTTAGGGTTAGGGTTAGGGTTAGGGTTAGGGTTAGGGTTAGGGTTAGGGTTAGGGTTAGGGTTAGGGTTAGGGTTAGGGTTAGGGTTAGGGTTAGGGTTAGGGTTAGGGTTAGGGTTAGGGTTAGGGTTAGGGTTAGGGTTAGGGTTAGGGTTAGGGTTAGGGTTAGGGTTAGGGTTAGGGTTAGGGTTAGGGTTAGGGTTAGGGTTAGGGTTAGGGTTAGGGTTAGGGTTAGGGTTAGGGTTAGGGTTAGGGTTAGGGTTAGGGTTAGGGTTAGGGTTAGGGTTAGGGTTAGGGTTAGGGTTAGGGTTAGGGTTAGGGTTAGGGTTAGGGTTAGGGTTAGGGTTAGGGTTAGGGTTAGGGTTAGGGTTAGGGTTAGGGTTAGGGTTAGGGTTAGGGTTAGGGTTAGGGTTAGGGTTAGGGTTAGGGTTAGGGTTAGGGTTAGGGTTAGGGTTAGGGTTAGGGTTAGGGTTAGGGTTAGGGTTAGGGTTAGGGTTAGGGTTAGGGTTAGGGTTAGGGTTAGGGTTAGGGTTAGGGTTAGGGTTAGGGTTAGGGTTAGGGTTAGGGTTAGGGTTAGGGTTAGGGTTAGGGTTAGGGTTAGGGTTAGGGTTAGGGTTAGGGTTAGGGTTAGGGTTAGGGTTAGGGTTAGGGTTAGGGTTAGGGTTAGGGTTAGGGTTAGGGTTAGGGTTAGGGTTAGGGTTAGGGTTAGGGTTAGGGTTAGGGTTAGGGTTAGGGTTAGGGTTAGGGTTAGGGTTAGGGTTAGGGTTAGGGTTAGGGTTAGGGTTAGGGTTAGGGTTAGGGTTAGGGTTAGGGTTAGGGTTAGGGTTAGGGTTAGGGTTAGGGTTAGGGTTAGGGTTAGGGTTAGGGTTAGGGTTAGGGTTAGGGTTAGGGTTAGGGTTAGGGTTAGGGTTAGGGTTAGGGTTAGGGTTAGGGTTAGGGTTAGGGTTAGGGTTAGGGTTAGGGTTAGGGTTAGGGTTAGGGTTAGGGTTAGGGTTAGGGTTAGGGTTAGGGTTAGGGTTAGGGTTAGGGTTAGGGTTAGGGTTAGGGTTAGGGTTAGGGTTAGGGTTAGGGTTAGGGTTAGGGTTAGGGTTAGGGTTAGGGTTAGGGTTAGGGTTAGGGTTAGGGTTAGGGTTAGGGTTAGGGTTAGGGTTAGGGTTAGGGTTAGGGTTAGGGTTAGGGTTAGGGTTAGGGTTAGGGTTAGGGTTAGGGTTAGGGTTAGGGTTAGGGTTAGGGTTAGGGTTAGGGTTAGGGTTAGGGTTAGGGTTAGGGTTAGGGTTAGGGTTAGGGTTAGGGTTAGGGTTAGGGTTAGGGTTAGGGTTAGGGTTAGGGTTAGGGTTAGGGTTAGGGTTAGGGTTAGGGTTAGGGTTAGGGTTAGGGTTAGGGTTAGGGTTAGGGTTAGGGTGGTTAGGGTTAGGGTTAGGGTTAGGGTTAGGGTTAGGGTTAGGGTTAGGGTTAGGGTTAGGGTTAGGGTTAGGGTTAGGGTTAGGGTTAGGGTTAGG